>NC_135985.1:7068004-7204284 GCF_053455715.1 Rhinoraja longicauda
ACACGCGCGCACACACAGACACACACACACACACACACACACACACACACACACACACACACACACACACACACACACACACACACACACACACACACACACACACACACACACACCTCAAGTACAATATATGGAGCAAAGGGGAAGATGCAGAATATAGTTTTCAACATTGTAGTGCATCAGTTCCACAGACAAAGTCCAATGCCTGCATTGGGGTAGAGGGAATCAGACAGTACCCCAGCTTATAGCAAGACTGTTCAGAAGACCGATGACAGAGGGGAAGGTGCTGTTCCTGAGTCTGTTTTGTTCCGTGTCCCCTCTGGGTTGACCCTGCCTCACCCGGCCTTTGCCGCCAGGGTGGGCGTGCCAGGGTGGGTGTGCCAGGCTGGGTGTGCCAGGCTGGGTGTGCCAGGGTGGGGGTGCCAGGGTGGGCGTGCCAGGGTGGGTGTGCCAGGGTGGGCGTGCCAGGGTGGGTGTGCCAGGGTGGGCGTGCCAGGGTGGGTGTGCCAGGGTGGGCGTGCCAGGGTGGGCGTGCCAGGGTGGGCGTGCCAGGGTGGGGGTGCCAGGGTGGGCGTGCCTGGGTGGGCGTGCCAGGGTGCGGGTGCCAGGGTGCGGGTGCCAGGGTGGGTGTGCCAGGGTGGGCGTGCCAGGGTGGGCGGGTGCCTGGCACTTTGCCAGCTTGGAGGCGGCATCTCCACAGCTGCGGGTCCAAAGGCATTTGCTGAAGGTCGTGAGTAAGATGACCAACTGCACCACCTGGTGGCAGTGAAGCAGATTTCTGCTGGTGGACATAGAGCGTACACCAGCTCCAGTTTACGTTTAGTGGCAGATGCTCGGGGATGGTGAGGTGCAGGCAGAATGAAAATTCTTGCTTGCATCAGCACTTCATGCTGCCTTGGAAAAACAGCCAGCGTCATCAAAAACCTGTCCCACCCACGGCCTTCCCACTTGCTTCTACCGGGCAGAAGATACTGAAACTGGAACGTGTGCACCACCAGACTCAGGAACAGCTCCTTCCCCTCTGTTATCAGGCTTCTGAATGGTCCTTCCATAAGCTATAGTACTGTCCGGTTCACGTCTACCCCATTGCGGACATTGGACTTGGTCTTTGGAACTGATGCGCTCCAATGTTCTACAATGCTGCACCCTGTATCTCCTCCCCCTTTGCTCTGTCTATTGCACTTGAATTTTAATGTAGGGTGGATCTGACCTGTTTGGACAGCATGCCAAACAAAGTTCTTCGCTAGACTTCGGTACACGTGACAATAATAAACCTAAATCTAAACCTAAACCTAAACATAAACTCAAAACACAAATTGTACATGCACAGTGCACACATTGTGCACATCTGTGTGAAATGAAAGCATCTTCACTATCCACGTGGTTTATTTAACATCATCTGTAGGCCTCAGTTCAAACTTCAACAAATGTTCAGTTCCTTAACTGCCTGGAGAAATCTTTTTGTTCATTTTTATCAGAGAGGGAATGAAGATGGAGAATTAGTGTAATAAATTTTTCTCTGGATTCATAAGTGATAGGAGCAGAATTAGGCCATTCGGCCCATCGAGTCTACTCTGCCATTCAATCATGGCTGATCTATCTTTCCCTCTCAACCCCATTCTCCTGCCTTCTCCCCATAAACTTTGACACCCGTTCTACTCTAGACGATGTCAGTCTCCGCTTTAAAGATACCCACTGACTTGGCCCCCACGGCCGTCCGTGGGCAGTGAATTCCACAGATTGTACATGGTTGTGGACTGCTCAAATGCAGGAAATAATTTAGCTTGACTTTCGAAGGCTGAGTCGGTGGGGAAGATTTTCACGGGCATCCTTGCGCTTCAACTCACAGAGGCAAGAACTCGAGTCGGAGAATAAGAAGCTGAAGAATGAGCTGAACGAGCTGCACAGGGCCCTGACGAACAAGGCGCCCCCACAGGCCACGGCCCCTGGCTCTCCTGCGTACAAGGTTCTCCTCGACCACATGAATGCAGCCACTGAAGAGCTGGAGGTCCGTAAGGAGGAGGTTCTCATCCTGCGATCCCAGCTGGTCAGCCAGAAGGAAGCCGTGGCGTGCAAGGTAGAGTCCCGCAGCTGCACAATGCGGACACAGGCCCTTCATAAGGTCATCGGTGACGGCAGAATTAGGCCGTTCGGCCCATCAAGTCTCCTCCGCCATTCGATCATGGCTGATCTATCTTTCCCTCTCAATCCCCATTCTCCTGCCTTGTCCCTGGCACCCGTACTAATCTTATGTTCATAAGAGATAGGAGCAGAATTAGGCCTTTCGGCCCATCAAGCCTACTCCGCCATTCAATCATGGCTGATCTACAGTATCTCTCCCTCTTAACCCCATTCTCCTGCCTTCTCCCCATAAATCTCTTTGGCCGTGCCGTCCAAATTGCCTAACCGAGCTCGCCCCACCACATGCCACCACATGCCCGCACCTGTCCCACCCCCCTCCACATCTTTCCCACCCACGTAGCTGCTGTTTAAATGTCATAATCACACCCATCTCTCCCACCTCCTCTGGCGAAATGTTCCACATGCCCAACAACCTCATGTGAAACTCTTCCCTCATGCGTCCCTTTTAAACCTTTCCCCTCCCGCCTGTAAATCTAGGACCTCTGTTTACCCTTTTTGCCCTCTTGAGTGGTGCTTGAAACATGGGCAGAAATACTGAGGCTTAGCCCATTTATTGCGTTGTTTGTTTATAATAGAACGTGAGCTTTAATAAGCCTGTAATATCTATATTTAGGTTATTACTTCTGCGTTCCATTTCATCGTAATGTTTCAATTGTACATTAGTGTTTTGATTCTAATGTTTGAATTCTTATCTTGTGTTTTTCCTCTGCACGTATCACACGTCTCCAGGAGAACAAGGTAAATCAACAGCTTTATCTGTTTGTGCCTTGTACTGAAGGACAATTTTATTCTCTGCCATTCCCCCCACTATATCTTGGAAGCAGGGGAGGCATTGGTAAGGGGAGTGTCCAGGTTTGGGGAGATAGGAATAGTCAAAGATAGACCAAGTGCTGGAGTAACTCAGCGGGTCAGGGACACCCCTTCAGACTGAAAGTAGAGGGGAGAGGGAACTGGGGGTAAGACAAGGCCAGAACAATGGGCGGCACGGTGGCGCAGCGGTAGAGTTGCTGCCTTACGGCGCTTACAGCTCCGTAGACCCTGTTCGATCCCGACCACGGGCGCCGTCTGTACGGAGTTTGTACGTTCTCCCCGTGACCGCGTGGGTTTTCTCCGAGATCTCCGGTTTCCTCCCACACTCCAAAGGACGTGCAGGTTTGTAGGTTAATTGGCTTGAAATAAATGTAAATTGTCCCTGGTGTGTGTTGGGTAGTGTTAATGCGCGGGGATCGCTGGTCGGCGCGGACTCGGTGGGCCGAAGGGCCTGTGTCTGCGCGGTGTCTCTAAACTCAACCAAGCTGGGCTGGTAACAGTCGACCAAGGAAGGGTGGAGACCATCATGGCCCCATGGTTGGCTGGGGAAGAGGGGATAACAAAGGGATAGAATGATGCGAACAGTGGAACTAGTAGGATGCCTGGGGTGGAGGAGGGGGAAGAGAGGGAAGACAAGGGGCACTTACAATTTGAGAAATCACTGTTCATACCGCTGGGTTGTAAGCTGCCCAAGCGAAATATGAGGTGCTGTCAAAATGGTTCATGGGAGTCTTGTCATGGGGGACGGGGGACGGGGGGGGACAGGAGTTTAACAAGAGAAGTTAGAGAGATGACACCTTACCTGTAGCAGGAATGGAACACTCTGCACCATAGTGGATGAGGCAGCCCAAGAACATTCCTGGATTTTGATTCATTTTATGGCCACCATTGATTCCAACAAACCTGGGAAGAGAGGAATATCTGTTCCTTCCTTACAGTCAGAGTCATGCAGCACTCTTTTTGCCCACTCTGCCCATGCCAACCACATTGGCATACAGGGCTAGTCCCGTTTGCCTGCATTTGGCCCATATCCCTTTGAACAGTTTGTATCCATATATTTGTCCAAAAGTCATAATTGTAACGGCTTCCATCGTTTCTTATGGCAGTTCATTCCAGATGTGGACTACTCTCTGAGTGAAAAACGTACCCCCAAGATCCTTCTTAAATCTCTCCCCTCTCATCTTAAGCCTATTCCCTCTAGTTTTTAAATGCTCTACCCTTGGAGAAAGACTGAGTGTTCACTTCATCCATGCCCCTCATGATCCCTTTTCGAGACATTTTTAACGAAATTTCTTTAGTCAGAGGGTGGTGAATCTGTGGAATTCTTTGCCACAGAAAGCTGTGGAGACAAGTCGATGGTTAAATTTAAGGCAGAGATAGATAGATTCTTGATTACTACGTTTGGGGAGAAGGCAGGAGAATGGGGTTATGAGGGAGAGATAGATCAGCCATGATTAAATGGCGGAGTAGAATTGATGGGCCAACTGGCCTAATTCTGCTCCTACAACTTATGATCTTATAGAGGAAACAGGCCCTTTTGCCCAATTTGCCCACACTGGCCAACATGTCCCAGCTACACTAGTCCCACCTGCCTTCATTTGGTCCATATCCCTCCAAACTTGTCCTATCCATATACCTGTCTAACTGTTTCTTAACCATTGGGATAGTCCCTGCCTCAACTACCTCCTCTGGCAGCTCGTTCCATACACCCACCACCCTTTGTGTGAAAAAGTGATCTTGTGGTCTTCAGTATGGTCACCCCTCAGCCTCCTATCGTCCAAAGATAAAAGTCCCAGCCTGTCCCATCTCTCCCTGTGACTCCAGCTCACGTCCCAGGTAGCATCCCAGTGAATCTCTTCTGCTCCCTTTCCAATTTAAGTTATAAACATTCCTTTAAGAGGAAAAACACTAAACGGAGTGCTGTTTTATTCAGAGATTTGTTTCCAAGACTTCATGTTTAAACTTTTTAAAATACGGATTGTCATGGATATCAATTTTTTTAAAAATCATTATGCATGGGAAAAATAACTGCAGATGCTGGTTTAAATCGAAGGTAGACACGGAATGCTGGAGTAACTCAGCGGGTCAGGCAGCATCTCTGGAGAGAAGGATTGGGTTGCTAAACTCTCGTCGAAGAGAGGAGGGGAACTTCTTCAAAGTAGACATATTTTATGCATTGTAGTCTGGAAACAATTATCTTTTGTTTAGGTCTAATAAACAAGATAACTTGTAAAACAGATATTTTGCACGATGTTACTGCTACTGTACCTTGCTACTGTACCTCTTGGTGATGTGACCTGACAATGGGAATGCGAATAAACTGCAGATGCTGGAAACCTGAAATAAAACTGCACATTTTGCAAACACTCTGCGGTTCAGGCAGCATCATGAGAGGAATAGATTGGGTAGATGCACAGAGTCTCTTGCCCAGAGTAGGGGGATCGAGGACCAGAGGACATAGGTTCAAGGTGAGGGGGAAAAGATTTAATAGGAATCCGAGGGGTAACATTTTCACCCAAAGGGTGGTGGGTGCATGGAACAAGCTGCCAGAGGAGGTAGTTGAGGCTGGGACTATCTCATTGTTTAAGAAACAGTTGGACAGGTACATGGATTGGACGGGTTTGGAGGGATATGGACCAAGCGCAGGCAAGTGGGACTAGTGTAGCTGGGACATTGTTGGCCGGTGTGGGCAAGTTGGGCCGAAGGGCCTGTTTCCACACTGTATCACTCTATGACTATGACTCTGCCTGGTTTTATTTTGACTTTGGTGAGAGTACTTTGTTCAGCAGCAAACTCTTAAAGTGGTAGAGTGTTGCAGGAATCCTCAATGAGTTCTTGTTGCAGGAGACGATGACGGAGCCAATACTTTTTCTGGAGGATGTGCGAAAGATGAAGGATCAGGGAGAAATCACCCAAGCCTTTATTGGGCTCAAGGAAACCAACAGGTAACTGGCCGTTCGACAAAGGTGGATGGTTGCATGTGCCCTTTGACAGACCCACCATCTCATTTCTTTCCTCTATCCACACACCAAAGTGTTTCTGATGCCCATTCATTTTTATTTTCGTTTAGTTTAGTTTAGAGATACAGCGCGGAAACGGGCCCTTCGGCCCATCGAGTCGGCGCCGACCAGCGATCCCCGCACACTAACACTATCCTACCCACACTAGGGGTTTATTTACAATGATACCAAGTCAATGAGTCCACAAACCTGTGTATCGTTGGAGTGAGGGTGGAAACCGGTGATCCCGGAGAAAACCCACGCAGGTCACAGGGAGAACGTACAAACTCCACACAGACAGCAGCCATAGTCAGGATCGAACACAGACCTCTAGCACCGTAAGGCAGCAACTCTACCGCTGTAACACTGTGCCACATGTAAAAGGCTGCGTCTCCTGTAGATCTTTTCGATGGTGGGGAGTTCAGTACCCGTGATGGACCGGGCAGTGTCCACCACATTTTGTAATCTCCTTCGTTCCTGGGTACTCAAATTGCTGAACAGGGTCATGATGAAACCAGTCCCTATGCTCTACTGTACATCTGCAGAAGTTCAAGAGAGTGTTTATCGAATTGCCGGGTCCCCTCAATCTTCTAAGGAAGTAGACGGGCTTTCGTTCTGATTGCATCAACGTGCTGGGTCCAGAACAGAACGTCGGAGATATCCACACCCAAGAACATGAAGCTGTTGACTCTCTCCGCCGCTGACCCGTCGATGAAGACAGGCTCCTCATGCGTCCTCTGCTTCCCTCTTGTGATGTCAACACTCAGTTCCTTGGTCTTACAGGCATTGAGAGCAAGTGTGTTGTGTTCTGGCACCGTTCACGCAGGCATCCATCTCCCTTCTATACTCTGACACTTCATTATCCGTAATTCGTCCAGCAGCGGTGGTGACGTTGGTAAATTTAAAGATGATGTTGGAACTGTGTCTGGGTACGGAGTCATCGGTATAGAGTGAGTAGACCAGGGGGCTGGGCGCACACTTGAGGTGCTGATGGTGCAGAAGAGGAAGTGGCAACTGATATGGATAAAGGAGAGGGGGGTTGATAAGAAGATAATAGACTGGAGCGACTAGGCTTGTATACACGGGAATTTAGAAGGATGAGAGGAGATCTTATCGAAACGTATAAGATTATTAAGGGGTTGGACACGTTAGAGGCAGGAAACATGTTCCCAATGTTAGGGGAGTCCAGAACAAGGGGCCACAGTTTAAGAATAAGGGGTAGGCCATTTAGAACGGAGATGAGGAAAAACTTTTTCAGTCAGAGAGTTGTAAATCTGTGGAATTCTCTGCCTCAGGCAGTGGAGGTCAATTCTCTGAATGCATTCAAGAGAGAGCTAGATAGAGCTCTTAAGGATGGCGGAGTCAGGGGGTATGGGGAGAAGGCAGGAACGGGGTACTGATTGAGAATGATCAGCCATGATCACATTGAATGGCGGTGCTGGCTCGAAGTGCCGAATGGCCTCCTCCTGCACCTATTGTCTATTGTCTATTGTCTAAGATGGTTGGACAAAGCCCAGGGATGAGAAGACAGAAAGTATGAGATATGGATCGAAGTGTTGTGAATTGTGAAGCTGGAGGAAGTAATATAGGTGGAAGGGAAAGGGGAGGAGAGAAATGGGTGTGCGATAGGTGTGGCCCAATGGAAGAGATTGGAGGGTGAGAAGGTTCGGTGACTCACCTAAAATTAGAGAATTAAATGTTCATGCCATTGAGTTGGAAGCTACCCAACTGGAATATGAGGTGCTGTTCCTCTTGTTTGCGTGTGGCCTCACTCTGGCAATGGAGGAAGCCCAGGACAAAAAAAGGTCAGTGTGGGAATGGGAAGGGGAGTTAAAATGGTTAGCACAATCAGTCTTTAGAAGGGTCGCTGAGTTCCTCCATCACTTTGTCTTTTTTTTTGTAAACCAGCATCTGCAGTTCCTTGGAATCAAAGGCAATGGGAAAAGAGAAATAAGAATGAAATGAGAATCTTCCTTCTTTATTGAGGGCAAGCTTGTGTAGGGTGGGAGGGAGGGGATTATATCAGCATTGTGTATGAGTCTAAACTGCAGACACTGCCTTCTTTACATTAGACAGGCGAGCTCAGGAAAAAAGCTCTGCAGAAATGGGTCAAAGATTAGCCTGTATGGAAAAACAATAAACTGCTTTTTTTTTAATGATGGATTAGTGTTTTTTTAAGAGCAGTGTAATGAACTGATGGCTTACTTCAGAAGGGCACTGACTTCAGAGAGTTTTATAATAAATAATTATTGTCTGCTGAAGGAAAAAACACTGCAGATGCTGGTTTAGACACAAAATGCTGGAGTAACTCAGCGGGTCAGGCAGCATCACGGGAGAGAAGGAATGGGTGACGTTTCGGGTCGAGACCCTTCTTCAGACTGATTATTGTCTGCTGCATTGTTCTCGGGTATTTGAACCATCTTACCAACAACTAGAGAACAGTCCTGACCCACTCTCTACCTTATCAGAGACCCTCGGACCATCTTTGATCAGACTTTACTGCACTTTATCTCGCACTAAACGTTATTCACGTTATCCCCCTTAACATGTATCTGTGCACTGTGGACGGCTCGATTGTAATCATGTATTGTCTTTCCGCTGACTGGTTAGCACGCAACAAAAGCTTTTCACTGTACCTCGGCACGTGTGATAATAAGCTCAAACTCGTGTTCATGTCCATAGTTTAGCTGAATAAATGAGGGATTTTGTTTGATGAATTTGTAGAGGATTTGCGATCCTCCCTCCTTCCCTGCTATACAGTTAGAGATGAACACAGTAAGATTCAGAGTTGCATTTTCGGCATGTGGCTTATTGAGGGTTACCAAGACAGCAAATGATTAACTGTACCGCCAGGGCCTCGAATAATCGACAGATCTCTCTCTCGTGGCAGTGGCACAGTGGCGCAGCCAGTGGAGTTGCTGCCTCACAACGCCAGAGACCTGGGTTAGATCCTGAACTCGGGCTTAGTTTAGTTTAGCTTACTGTCATGTGTACCGAGCGAGGTACAGTGAAAAGCTTTTGTTGCGTGCTAACCAGTCAGCAGAAAGACAATACATGATTACAATCGAGCCGTCCATAGTGTGTACAAACACATGATGAAGAGAATAACGTGAATAATGTTTCGTGCAAGGTAAAGTCAGATCAAAGATAGTCCGAGGGGCTCCAATGAGGTAGAGAGAAGCTCAGGATTGCTCTCTAGTTGTTGGGTGGATGGTTCACTTGCCTGATGACAGCTGGGAAGAAACTCGGGTTCTGTCTGTGTGGGATATGCATGTTGTCCCAGTGACTGCGTGGGTTTCCTCCGGGTGCTCTGGTTTCCTCCCACATCCCGGGTTTGTAGGTTAACTGGCTTCTATAAATCGCCCCTAATGTGTAGGGGGTGGATGTGAAAGTGGGATAGCTTAGAACTAGTGTGAACGGGTGATCGATGCCCGGTATGGACTCTGGGCCTGTTTCCATATTGTATCTCTAAACTGAACTAAACTAGTCTGTGAGAAGCTTACTTTACAAAGGCCACAGAGAGAAGCTGGAACAAAGTCTCCAACAAAGATACATTGGGCCAGGGCATTGCACTATTCTCTGCAATTACCATAATGTTTCTGTAAAACCATAGATTATTTCCCACCTCATTCCATCTATACACTTCCTCCAATACAGAGATTTATTAACTGTTAAAATCCATGTTGGTGTAAAATAATTATTCACCTGATGTTTGGGTAGTTGCTTTCAATGACATTATTATATACGGTGCCCAGCTCATCACACTTTATAACCTCCCTATCTGAATTTTCTGCACCTTTGACTTTCTCGGTCTCCCTCTTTATTTTTCTTTGCTTCCACATTTCTTCGCAAGGCAAAAATAACGGCATATTGCAAATTACGGCAAACACAATTTGCATTAAGGAGGTACAAGAAACAGCAGATGCCTGAACCTTCGGCAAAACATAAAGTGCTGGAAGAACTCAACGGGTCAGGCAGCAACTGTGGAGGGAAATGGACAGGCAGCGTTTCAAGTTGGGACCCTTTTTCAGAAGAAGTCTGAAGAAGGGTCCCAACCTGAGAAACTGTATGTAGACACAAGATGCAGGAGTAACTCAGCGGGTCAGGCAGCATCTCGGGAGAGAAGGAGTGGGTGACTTTTTGGGTCGAGACACGAAACGGCACCCATTCCTTCTCTCCAGAGATGCTGGCTGACCCGCTGAGTTACTCCAGCATCTTGTGTCTACCTTCGATTTAAACCAGCATCTGCAGTTTTCTTTCCTACTGAGATACTGTATCGTCTGTCCATTTCCTTCCACAGATGCTGCCCGACCCGCTGAGTTCTTCCAGCACTTTATGTTTTGTTGTAGATTCCCGCATCTGCTGTTTCTTGTATCTCCTTAATGCTAATAGTGTTTGCCAGTGAGTGCACGTTTAATGGCTCCTCTCCCCTCTTGGCCCAAGTCTCTGAAATGTCCTTCTTAACTCCTCTTGCCTTTCTACCCTCCACTCTTTCCTTCAGCACTCAACTCTTTGCCCTCGTCTCTGACCACCTTGCATTGGATCGATGCCCGCTCTGTCTCACTTGACTCGGAAGCATGTTGACAATTTTTATGTTATGCTGTCTAAATGGAAATTGCCGTTGCCAGAGCGTTAATGGGTAGTCTTTACAAAAACAGACTGAAATGTAAAATAAATAATAAATGGTATTTATAATTAGTTAATGGTTTAATAGTGCAGTTTTGGTTGTATATTATATGTCTCCATCTTGTTTGTCACCATCATTGTTATTAACATTTCATTTGTTCCATCATTTGTCCATTTTTTTTTGTTTGCATGTTTTGTTCCCATTGAAGACCTCCTCAGGACTGTCAGTTACTGAATGAGGATGGAGAGCTATGGATTGTTTATGAAGGGTTAAAGAAAGCCAACAGGTTACCACCACCGTTGGCCCCAGGGCCTTTATAGTCCCGCTGATTGTTTGCACTAACCAAGGTCCTTTCTCTGCACAGGAGTAAGCACTCGGATGCTCGAACCTGGAGTCAGGCTTGCTGTGCTAACTAGGCCGAGGCCAGAAACTTAGTTAAATTGTGCTGTCAATTCTAACCAAATGTTTTGATGTCTGCTGCTTCCTAATGCATTTTTGCTGCCTGACAACAAAGTAATTCTCTTTAACAATAGCCATGCATCGCTGTTTATAAAGTGATTGTCTTAAGAGGATGGTTGTGAGCCTCTGGAGAATATGGATAGGTGATGTTTCGGGTTAGGACCCTTCTTCAGACCGATTGTAAGAAAATGGGTGGTGGGGGGGGGGGGGGGGGGGGAGAATTTAGAAGCATGCAAGACAGCGGGGGCACGTGGCCGCTGGCTGGGTGAGGTCACGTGGGGCGCAGGCGGTGACGTTGCTTTTTGTCCCTTATTTGGTAGTGAGAAAGTTGGCAACCCTACCCATCTGAGCCCCCAGAACAAAACTGCTTTGTTGGTATTCCTGCACAGACACCATCCTGAGGCCAACACGTACGTTTCTCAGCTCTCAACGGAGCGTGTGGATTGAGGGGGGGATGAAAGATACTATGGTCCTCAGCTAGGCCTTGATACTGACCACTGATCACGAACATATTCCTCTGTGCCTGGGTGCTAATCCCCGTGTGCATAAACTCTAATCAAAACGAGGATAAGATATCAACATTGAAGATGGTGGATAGACCATTCAATTTGCTTGAAAGCGAAAATAACTACTAAAGACATTTCTTGCTTGGGCGTCTGTCGTTGCTGAACGTGGTGTTTGCGATGCGGTAATAATCTGTCGGTATTGCCACGTTAAAGGTTCTTTTAAGCGAACTAAATCCGATGCCTAATTATTGTCTCTTCAACTTGTTCCGTGAATCTGTTACTGTTAATGTCACATTTCTGCTTTTCACACTTAAACCTTCTCAAAGTGTTACTTCAAATCCCAAATTTTGAAATTAAAGTCACTATAGCCATCGTTGTTAAACGATAATTTCTCGTAAATCATTGTTGGAAGTACATAATTTAGCGGCTGTTAAAATTATAAAGATGTGAGAACATTTTTTTTTCCAAAGAAATCATAATTTTGTTCTTCCGTTTGCCCGTACCACTTTGAAGGGTTTAAAAGATAACGGCCTGTTTCATTTTCACCCTGAGGACTGTACAATTAGAGTTCAAAGCCGCAAGCTCTGCTTTAGCTATCTAACGTGCTGGAGTTACATAGCAGGTCAGACAGCATCTCTGGAGAACATCTTGAGTCGAGACCCTTCTTCAGTCTGAAGAAGGGTCTCAACCCAAAACTGAAGAAGACTCCCGACCCTAATTTTGGCCTATTCATGTTCTCCAGAGATGCTGCCTGACCCGCTGAGTTACTCCAGCACTCTGTCTTTTTTTTTTGGTAAACCAGCATCTGCAGTTCCTTTGTGCCTGCTTTGGCTCCGCTGGTTTGGAAGGACACGGTTACACTTCAACCCTCTCTCTGTGCTTCTCCTCTTGCCGCTCCAGGTTGCTGGAGTCTCAGCTCCAAGGCCAGAAAAAGGTTTACGAGAACGAGCTGGAGATTCTGCGCGGGGAGGTGCAGAACCTGAAGGAGGAGATCAATCGGCAGCAGCAGCTGTTGGCTCAGAACTTGCAGCTTCCGCCCGAGGCACGCATCGAGGCGAGCCTGCAGCATGAAATCACCAGACTCACCAACGAGAACCTGGTAAGAGATGCCCTGCCTGGTCTAACAGTGAGAGGGGATCTTATCGAAACGTATAAGATTATTAAGAGGTTGGACACATTAGAGGCAGGAGACATGTTCCCAATGTTGGGGGAGTCCAGAACCAGGGGCCACAGTTTAAGAATAAGGGGTAGGCCATTTAGAACGGAGATGGGGAAAAACTTTTTCAGTCAGAGAGTTGTGAATCTGTGGAATTCTCTGCCTCAGAAGGCAGTGGAGGCCAATTCTCTGAATGCATTCAAGAGAGAGCTGGATAGAGCTCTTAAGGATAGCGGAGTCAGGGGGTATGGGGAGAAGGCAGGAACGGGGTACTGATTGAGAATGATCAGCCATGATCACATTGAATGGCGGTGCTGGCTCGAAGGGCCGAATGGCCTCCTCCTGCACCTATTGTCTGTTGTCTATTGCTCACAGTGCACACCACAGCATGCACAGCAACACTTGCCTTTTTGACACCACTCTATATATGCAGTCCACAACCTACAAAACGTCAAGTTGCATATAGCTTCCAAACGATGCTTATTTTTGTGACTGTACGTGCCAGTATGGTAAGGCCATGGGGAGTGTCGTAGAGCAGAGGGATCTAGGAGTACAGGTATATAGCTTCCTGAAAGTGGCATCACTGGTGGTCAAGAAGGTTTTTGATCCATTGGCCTTCAACAGTCAGGGTACCGAGTATAGAATATAGACACAAAGTGCTGGAGCAACTCAGCGGGTCAGGCAGAATTTTTGATAACCATCTTCGCTATCTACGATCCCACCCACTTTAGTGTCATCTGCAAACTTACTAATCATGCCTTTTACATACTCATCCAAATTGTTGATGTAAACCACAAACAGTGATGGGCCCAACACTGATCCCTGAGGCCCCACGGGTCACAGGCCTCCTGTCCAAAGAACAACCTTCCACCATCACCCTCTGCTTCCTTCCATGAAGCTAACTAACTCTCTATCCCTTTGGCCAGCTCTCTCTGGATCACCTCGAGCCCTCTAGGATCAGCTTACCATACAAAATGTTGAGAAATGTAGCTTAATTTTTTATTGATATGCGTACCGACACATTTTTGTCTGCAAAAAAACCCCCCCCTATTATTTACAACAATGCATAACCTAAGCAGAATTCTTTTTTTAAATGAGTATGGGTGGCGCAGCGGTAGAGTTGCTGCCTTACAGCGCCAGAGACCCGGGTTCGATCCTGGCCACGGATGTTTGTCTGTACGGAGTTTGTACGTTCTCCCCGTAACCTGCGTGGGGTTTTTTTCCGAGATCGTTGGTTTCATCCCACACTTCACAGACGTGCAGCTTTGTAGGTTAATTGGCTTGGTGTAAATGTAAAAATTGTCCCTGATGTAGGACAGTTCGTGTGGGGAATCACTGGTCGGTGCAGACACGATGGGCCAAAGGGCCTGTTCCACGCTGTATCTCTAAACGAAACTAATCTAAGCAAACCTTTTGAACTACTGGCAAATTATTGGGGTACCTTGATCATTCATTCCAATGTATTTCACGTTAATGATGGAGTTAGATTTGAGAATTTACTTTGCAAAAATGTTCTTGTATTAAGAAACTCCTTCTCTGCAAGTTCTGTGTGTTTGTTGTGGATTTTATTTAATCTTCGGGGCAATTTTAAATAATTTAACATTATGCACAGAGTGTGAAGTATTTTTTAGAAGTCTATCATGATGTGATTTTGCTTTAGAATTGTGTGTGCAATTAATTAAGAGCATAGCATGTTAACAAGTTTCATCGTTGGTCACTTTGGTTGCGGGATCTTTGCTACTTCTGCAAGCTTCCTCTCTGGCCTGAAATGGAGTTGACCTCCTTCCGTGACAATCCGTTGGCCAAAGTTCTTCCTCGTTTGGATTGTGGGCAGGCATCCCTGGAATAAGCGAAGGAAGCACTATAAATAGCTTGTCTAAACTGGCACATTTACCGGGTATATTATGTGTAGAATAAAATCAGGACACATTGAGAATGAAATCTGTCATCGGAGTTACAGAGCGAGACAGCATGGCCCTTTGGCCCACCTTGTCCATGCCGACCAAATTGGCATATTGGGCTTGTTCCATTTGCCTGCATTTGGCCCATTGCCCTCTAAACTCTTCCTATCCATATATCTGTCCAAATGTACTTTTTAAAATCTTAATTGCATTTGCTTCATTTATCTTCCTCTGTCAGCTCACTCCAGATACTAACTACCCTCGAAGTGGAAGAGGTTTTCCCTGAGGTTCCTCTTAAATGTCTCCCCTCTCACCTTAAGCCTGCACCCTCTAGTTTTAGAATCCTCTTCCATGGGGGGAAAAAGGCTGTGAGTGTTCACCTTATTAATGTCCCCCATGCTCTTGGGCACCTTCGTCAGGTTAATTAGGAAATTCTTCTTCCAATTACTCCAACATTAACTCTGCGCATTTCCCTTCCCAAGTTTTTTGTTTGGCTCCAGGAGCGTTGGAAGAAGAAAGAAAGGGTTGCTGCCGTTAGGTCCAAAGGTGTTTAAAATAAAATTGCGCTCACTAATTGCAAAACGAGTCAATTAGCTGCCTTCTCATCTCACTCTCTCCCCACCATAGAAATTCAGTGCATTATCTCGAAAGTATGTAGGAAGTAAACAAAAATAGACACAAAAAGCTGGAGTAACTCAGCGGGACAATCAGCATCTCTGGAGCGAAGGAACGGGCGACGTTTCTGATGGGAACCCTTCTGAAGAACGGTCTCGACCCGAAAGGTCACCCATTCCTCTCCAGAGATGCTGCCTGTCCCGCTGAGTTACTCCAGCATTTTGTATCTATCTTCGGTGTAAACCAGCACTTGCAGTTCCTTCCTACACATTTAGTAAACAAAAATAAGTTGGGGACACGCAAGGAACTGTAGGTGCTGGAATCCTGAGTAAAACATAAAGTGCTGGAGTAACTCAGCGGGTCAGGCAGCATCTGAGGAGGTCATTGATTTGCAACGTTTAGGGTCGGGACCTTCAGTCGGCAACTTTGCCTCCTGTTTGCATGGGAGTGAAGTAGAAAGTTGACATTGTGGCTTCCAACAACTTAATCGTCAAATTTTATTTTGGAACAAATTAATATAATTGATGCTTAATAACAAGCCTAACTGAAAGCATCTGCTTCAATTTAATCCATCCTTATTCAATAATGAAACTGATTCAATTAGTTATCATTAACTAGTTCACCAAACTGGGCATTTCCTGGTGTGACACAGGGTTCTGGTGTGGCAGTACATTGTGCCCGCGACAAGGATGTGTGTCCTTGTGACCAGTGGGCTTCTCGTTGGGAATGGTCACCATGTTAGAGCAGGTTTGGGTCAAATGGAGCAGAGGATTAATAACTGGGTGGAATACGCCAACCCTTGCCAACCAAGTTGGCATATTGGGCTGGTTCCATTTGGCCAATAGCACACAAAACCCATTTCTAACCATACATCTGTCCAAATGTCTTTAAAAGTCATAACTGTATCCAGTGAGTAGCGGCCCACTTCTATAACTTCCTCTGACAGCTCAATCCAGACACAGACTATCCTCTGAGTGGAAGTGTTTCCCCTGAGGTTCCTCTTAAATCTGTCCCCTCTCACCTTAAGCCGAGTTTTTGAATCCTCTGTCCTCGGTGGGCGGGGGGGACTGTGAGTGTTCACTTTACCTATGCCCTTCACAATCTTGTACACCTCAATAAGGTCGCCCCTCAGCCTCCTTTGCTCCACAGAAAAATGTCCCAGCCTGTCAATTCTCACCCTGTAACCTGAGCCTGCAAGCCCAGGTAATGTCCTGGTGAATCTCGTCTGCTCCCTTTCCAGCTTGATGACATCCTTCCATTAGCTGGGTGTCCAGAACTGAACACAGTACCCCAGGCCTGGTCTCACCAACTCTCACAATTCATCCTTGCCATTTTTAATCTTCTGACAGCTTCCAGCAGTTTAGTTGTTCATCCACAATGCAATTTATCTCTCAATGTTCATAAGTTCTAGGAGCAGAATTAGGCCATTCGGCTCATCCAGTCTACTCCGCCATTCAATCATGGCTGATCTATCTTTCCCTCTCAACCTCAATCTCCTGCCTTCTCTCCATAACCCCTGACACCCGTACTAATCAAGATTCTGTCAATCTCTGCCTTAAAAATAGCCATCCACAGCCCTCTGTGGCAATGAATTCCACAGATTTACAATCCTCTGACTAAAGAAATTCCTTCTCAAATCCTCTTTGAAGGTACGTCCTTTACTTCTGTGGCCTCTGGTCCTAGACTCTCTCATGAGTGGAAACATCCACTCTATCCAAGCCTTAGTTTTAATGTTGTGTTCCCCCCCCCCCCATCGTACTTCTAAACTCCAGCGAGTACAGGCCCAGTGCCCTCAAATGCTCATCGTTTGTAAACCCAATCATTCCTGGGATCATTCTCAATTAGCTAGGATTGTACACGACGAAAATAAGGATAGAGAGCTATATAAAACTCCAATAACCTGATTAGATCTCGGGACAAATCCAGTCTTGAAATGAAGAATAGAGCAATGTGGTAAATTAAAATTAATAAAACATATTAAATTTTCCCGGATATGAATGTTATCACTCCCCCAACTTAACTCTCAGTCTGAAGAAGGGTCTCGACCCGAAACGTCGCCCATTCCTTCTCTCCAGAGAGGCTGCCAGTCCCGCTGAGTTACTCCAGCATTCTTTGTGTCTTAACTTCATGGTAACTTTTCAGCAGGCTTGTAATCGAAAGGAAATGCACGCAGGTTTACGATAACTGCAGTAAATAAACTCGTGTTGAACAACCACTGACCATTTACCCCTCCCTGATGGCATAACCTTGAAACTGTGTGGGTAATGGTGCCAATTTCACCACTATTTTTGCAGTATTATGAGGAGTTATATGCAGATGACCCCATGAAGTATCAGTACTACAGGATATCGCTGTACAAACGGATTATTGTACGTAGATCAAACCACTGATGCTCTGCCTCAATTGTACTGTCTCCACTATTTCTCCGCTCTGGAATACTAACAGAAGAATGACTTGCCTTTGCACAAATGAAGAAATATCCATGTTTTCTTCTCCTCTATTGTGTGCCTGCAAAGCACCTCGCTGTTTCGTTGCAATCAATTCTAACACAGCCCCATAACATGCAATTTATTCCCAATGTTGTTACCTGGATCCGTGTCGAATTATGTCGTTTATTAAGAATACATTTTTAGTAAGTGATTTTCTCTGGGTGATTATGCTAACACTATTAAAATTTATTCAGTAGCTGGGCAGCTCTTGGGCATTCAAATATAAAACAAATCGCACAATATGGAGAAAAAGTGTACTCGTGTACACATCACCTGAGAATACATGTACACGAATCATGCAATGGGCTGTGTTCATCACCATTCCACCTTCAGGCTGGAAGACAGGAAGTCTTTGTAGGAACCACCCAGGTCAATTGATGTCCACCATAACAACCATCCAGGTCACTAGATGTGCACTATGGCAACCATCCTGGTCACCAGATGTACACCATGGCAACCATCAGGTCACCAGATGTACACCATGGCAACCATCAGGACACTGGATGTACACCATGGCAACCATCAGGTCACTAGATGTACACCATGGCAACCATCCTGGTCACCAGATGTACACCATGGCAACCATCAGGACACTGGATGTACACCATGGCAACCATCAGGTCACTAGATGTACACCATGGCAACCATCCTGGTCACCAGATGTACACCATGGCAACCATCAGGTCACCAGATGTACACCATGGCAACCATCAGGTCACTAGATGTACACCATGGCAACCATCCTGGTCACCAGATGTACACCATGGCAACCATCAGGTCACCAGATGTACACCATGGCAACCATCAGGTCACTAGATGTACACCATGGCAACCATCAGGTCACCAGATGCACACCATGGCAACCATCAGGTCACCAGATGCACACCACACGTTTTGGACTCACAATATGTCCAAACATGACTAACATGCCAAGCCTTAATCCTGTTAAACTGGGAGATGGGGGTGGAAAAGGCAGGTTGTTTGCACTGGTTGCCTTCCTAAACCTGTGCCCCCAAGGACAGCAGAGTGGCACACTGGGTAGAGCTGCTGCCTCACAGCGCCAGAGACACGATTCGGGATCTGTCTGTATGTAGTCTGCACGATCTCCCTGTGTCCTCGTGGGTTTCCTCCGGGTGCTCCGGTTTCCATAGATGTGCAGGTTCGTCGGTTAATTGGCCCTCTGTAAATTGCCCCTCGTGTTGGGGGAATGGATGTGATAACGTGGAACTAGTGTGAACAGGTGATCGACGGCCAGCATGGCCTTGGTGGGCCGAAGGGCCTGTTTCCAAGCTGCATCTCTAAACTGAAGGGCTGTACCATCCAAAACCGCCTAGACCGAGTGAATTAGAGGGACCACCCTTAGATAATGTTCACGCTTAGCTAGCAGGTTAATCTTGTCACTCTTGTTTGCCCCTCTGTGAAAATTGCATTGATTGCTGCTACACTGATTTCTGCTCGTTTGTTGCTAACCATTTAATGTCAGCAGTCTAAACTCTGCTTTGGTCGTGCTGTTGTGATGATGTTGAGTGTCAGCGGTCACGTCATGCCAGTGGACAACTTTATTCAATATTCTCTGCCTGGTTCTCTCTGTCCCACGCCACAGGATCTCATGGAACAGCTGGAAAAGCAGGATAAGACTGTCCGGAAGCTGAAAAAGCAGCTTAAAGTATTTGCAAAGAAAATCGGTGAACTGGAAGGTATGTTCTCCAAGATGAAAACAAACTAATCTCTGCATGGTTCTCAGTGAAGTGTGAGATGTCTCATGAGATTTTACCCGCTGTTTCTTAGAGCAGTTTCTGTAACGGTGATGAGTAAATGTTCTTCATGGTTTGTGTATGATGCTATGAGGTTGCCGGGTGACTTGGACAGGTTGTGTGAGTGGGCGGATGCATGGCAGATGCAGTTTAATGTTGATAAGTGTGAGGTTATCCACTTTGGTGGTAAGAATAAGAAGCCAGATTATTATCTGAGTGGTGTCAAGTTTGGAAAAGGGGACGTACAACGAAATCTAGGTGTCCTAGTGCATCAGTCACTGAAAGGAAGCATGCAGGTACAGCAGGCAGTGAAGAAAGCCAATGGAATGTTGGCCTTCATAACAAGAGGAGTTGAGTATAGGAGCAAAGAGATCCTTCTGCAGTTGTATAGGGCCCTAGTGAGACCGCACCTGGAGTACTGTGTGCAGTTTTGGTCTTCAAATTTGAGGAAGGATATTCTTGCTATTGAGGGCGTACAGCGTAGGTTTACTAGGTTAATTCCTGGAATGGCGGGACTGTCATATGTTGAAAGACTGGAGCGACTAGGCTTGTATACACTGGAATTTAGAAGGATGAGAGGGGATCTTATCGAAACGTATAAGATTATTAAGGGGTTGGGCACGTTAGAGGCAGGAAACATGTTCCCAATGTTGGGGGAGTCCAGAACCAGGGGCCACACAGTTTAAGAATAAGGGGTAGGCCATTTAGAACGGAGATGAGGAAAAACTTTTTCAGTCAGTTGTGAATCTGTGGAATTCACTGCCTCAGAAGGCAATGGAGGCCAATTCTCTGAATGCATTCAAGAGAGAGCTCGATAGAGCTCTTAAGGATAGCAGAGTCAGGGGGTATGGGGAGAAGGCAGGAACGGGGTACTGATTGAGAATGATCAGCCACAATCACATCACAGCCATGACCACAATCACTATTGTCTATTGTGTATAATGGGCTTCACTGGACATTGAGTTTTTAAAAAATTCGTGTCATCACACAACTGTTTGCCAATAGCGAGCAAATTTTAGTGCCACGTGGTTGGCCTCTGCAAGATCCTTTACAGTGCGTGTGTCATGCAGCATGTCACAGCTCAGGAGATGCTCCATAGTCTGGAGGCCCCGTCCCCACTCGCAGTCTGCCGCATCTTCAGTATATCCCCACTTCAGCATGTTCGATTCGCTCCTCCCCATGCCTGTCTGCTGTCTGTTGAGACTGCGCCAGGTTATCCACGGCTGGTTGGGACCTGGTGGGAGTACTCTCTGGCATTGCAGCTCCTAGAATCAGAAGAGTTGTCGCCAGTCAAAAAGAACGCCTCACTCAGACAATCAGAGGATGAAAGACACCCCCGACGTGACCACCCTTTGCAACCTCAGCGTTTGAAATCACTCAGAATTTTCCTCTCGTGTCCATCCCCTGGACTGCAGTGCATCGGCCAGAAGGCTCAAACTCTGGGAAGAGAGACTAGAGAAATCTCCGGAAGACACTCGCATGGCAATCGACCCCTCTGAGAAACTGGACATTGAGTTGAAGGCGTGGAACCTCACGTCTAACAGTACAGTAAATGCTCTTTTTAGTGGACCTCTTTATAATGGATTGCGGTTAGAAAGCACTGATGTACCGATGGCTTCACGCACCATCCCAGGCCTGGCTCCACCGGGCTTGTGCTGCATCTAGGCCGGGCCTTCTGCCCCCACCACAGGCCCGCAGAGCTTCCCCGGCCAGGCCTGCTGCCGCCGCTGCCACCGTCACCACGACCCTTACCTGCACTCCGCCCCCACCCCACCCCACCCGCCCGCAGGCCGCGACCATCGACTCCGCCGATCCTTGCCTCACCGCCGCGCCAGAGCCTGGATTCTAGGCCCAGTTCCAGACCGAGAGTCTGAAGGGTCTCCAGAGATGCTGCCTGACCTGCTGAGTTACTCCAGCACTTTGTGGGTCCTTCTGTGCGATAACCAGTTCATGTGGAGGAAAGAACTGCGGATGCTGGTTTAAATCGGAGATAGACACAAAACGCTGGAGTAACTCAGCGGGACTGGCAGAATCTCTGGAGAGAAGGAATGGGTGACATTTCAGGTCGAGATCCTTCTTCACAGTTCTTTGTTTCTTCTACTTACACAATGATAATACCTCACTAGTTTATAGCGGACAATCAGCAATAACGGACACCATTCCCCCACCCATGGTCTATAGTAACAAGGGTTTATTATAGCTTAAATGTTGCACGCATGTACAGTGACCTCATTTGTTATCTCAGAATCTGAATGATCTTTAACTGTATAATGGTGCTCAGGTGCTTTTTGCTATCTTCATAGTATTTTGCAACTATATTTGATATTATACAGATGATATGCCATGTTATTTTAACTGGGAATTGTTCAGTTAGAAGACCTCGAGTGTCTGAGCTATAGGGACAGGTTGAGTAGGCTGGGACTCCATTCCTTGGAGCGCAGGAGGATGAGGGGTGATCGCTGGGGTCAGGGTGAGGGGTAGATGCTCAGAGTCTCTTGCCCAGAGTAGGGGAATCGAGAAACAGAGCACATAGGTTTAAGGTGAGGGGGGAAAGATTTAATCGGAACCTGAGGAGTAACTTTTTCATACAAACGGTGGTGGATGTATGGAACGAGTTGCCGGAGGAGGGCGTTGAGGCAGGGACTATTGCAACATTTAAGAAACAATTAGACAGGTATAGGTAGAGGTTTGGAGGGATAAGGACCAAACGCAGGCAGGTGGGACAAGTGTAGATGGGACAAGTGTAGATGGGACTAGTGTAGATGGGACTAGTGTAGATGGAACAAGTGTAGATGGGACTAGTGCAGATGGGACTAGTGTAGATGGGACTAGTGTAGATGGGACTAGTGTAGATGGGACTAATGTAGATGGGACTAGTGTAGATGGGACTAGTGTAGATGGAACAAGTGTAGATGGGACTAATGTAGATGGGACTAGTGTAGATGGGACTAGTGTAGATGGGGCTAGTGTAGATGGGGCTAGTGTAGATGGGACAAGTGTAGATGGGACTAGTTTAGATGGGACAAGTGTAGATGGGAGTAATGTAGATGGGACAAGTGTAGATGGGACTAGTGTAGATGGGACTAGTGTAGATGGGACTAGTGTAGATGGGACTAGTGTAGATGGGACTAGTGTAGATGGGACAAGTGTAGATGGGACTAATGTAGATGGGACAAGTGTAGATGGGACAAGTGTAGATGGGACTAATGTAGATGGGACAAGTGTAGATGGGACTAATGTAGATGGGACAAGTGTAGATGGGACAAGTGTAGATGGGACTAATGTAGATGGGACTAATGTAGATGGGACTAGTGTAGATGGGACATGTTGGTCATTGAGGGCAAGTTGGGCCGAAGGGCCTGTTTCATACCGGTCGGTGTATCACTCTACGATTCTATGAATGCACGCAGTCTATTTCCCGGGGTCAGGGAATCAAGAACGAGAGAGCATAGGATTAAGGTGAGAGGGAAAAGATTTAATAGGAACCTGAAGGACAACATTTTCACACAGAGGTTGGTGAGTATATGGAAGATGCTGCTGGAGGAGGTGGTTGAGCCAGGTACAACAGCATTTAAAAGACAATTTGAACAGGTACAAGGATAGGAATAGTTTGGTAGGATGGGCCAAATGCTGGCAAATGGGACTAGCCAAGCTTAGATGGGACATCCTGGTCAGCAAGTACGAGTGGGACCAAAGTGTCTGTTTCTGTGCCGTATGAATCTAGGAGTCCAAATTAATGGCTCGAACTAAACGGGATGAGTTTCCTACAGGTAGACACAAAATGCTGGAGTAACTCAGCGGGTCAGGCAGTATCCAGAGATGCTGCCTGTCCCGCTGAGTTACTCCAGCATTTTGTGTCTACCTTCGATTTAAACCAGCATCTGCAGTTCTTTCCTACGCTCGAGTTTCCTACATGATGGCTCCACCAGTTGGCATAGTCACTAAAATAACGATGGAGCATGTGTGGATTTAAAATGTTTTTGATTTGTGAGGAGTTGCAACTGGAAAAAAAAATGTTTGGTTTTGATCAAAGTTGCAATTTCCTGAACTGCTGAAGACCACCTGGTGGAGGTGCCCACACACAGCGTTTATTTGTGATGCACCTTGTTGCAAGCTGACTGACACGGCATTGACGTGCAGGAAAATAACTGCAGATGCTGGTACAAATCGAAGGTATCACAAAATGCTGGAGTAACTCAGCGGGTCAGGCAGCATCTATGGAGAGAAGGAATGGGTGACGTTTCGGGTCGAGACCCTTCTTTAGACTGATGGTACATTGATGGTACGACGCCAAGGGCCCTGTGCTCTACAATCAGTGAGCCATGAGAGATTCTCCCCTTTCACCATCTCTCCTCTTGCCACAGTGGGCCAGACTGAGAACGTGTCTCCCGCCCAGCTCGCCGATGAACCCATCCGTCCGGTGAATATTCCACGGAAAGAGAAAGACTTCCAGGGAATGTTGGAGTACAAGCGGGACGACGAGCTGAAGCTGATTAAGAACCTCATCCTTGGCAAGTATACACTTGAACACCACCTCCTGATCCCCTTGGGCAGCTTGCAGCCCAACCCAAACGAACGTTGAATTCTCCAATTTTAGGTAACTAATCCGCAATCAGCCCCCTTCTCCTCCCCCCCTTTCTTCCCAAGAACACTCCCCCCCTCCCCTCCCCCCGAACCCCTGAATAGGTTCTTGATTAGTAAGGGAGTCAAAGGTGATGGGAAGAAGGCAGGTGAATGGGGTTGAGAGGGAAAGATAGATCAGCCATGATCGAATGGTGAGGATTTGATGTGCCAAATGGCCTAATTTTGCTCCTCTGTCTTGTGGTCTAACTCTAGTAGCTCCCTTCCACAACCCAAAGACGTGAAGGTTGGTGGGATAATGGCCATTGTGAATTGCTCCCAGCAATTGTAGGTGTAGGGGGGATGTTAATGAGACTTTGGGGAGAATAAAACGTGAGATTAGTGTAAATAGATGGTTGATAGTCAGCGCGGCAGTGATGGGCTGAATGGCCTCTTTCCCTGCTGGAACTCTCTGATCCTCTGACCCTTGCAAGCCCAAATGGTTGGGTATCGCTGACCCAGATCGACACTGGAAAAGAAAACACAAAACGCTGGAATAACTCAGCGGGTCAGACACCATCCCTGGAGAACATGGATAGGTGAGGTTTCGGGTCAGGACTGATTATGGTGAGGGGGGGGGGGGTGAAGAATTTGGGGAAAAAGAAAGCTGGGAGCGATGCGGGAGCAGGACAAAGTCGGGAGAGTGATGGGTGGATACAGGCGTGGGGGGAGGGGCGGGGGGGGGGGGGGGGGTTGATAGGCAGATGGTTGGACAAAAGCCAGAGATGAAAAGACGCAAAGTGTGAGTAAGGATGCAAGAGGTGGAAATTGTGAAGCCAGAGGAAGGAATATAGCTGGAAGCAACAAAAAAAAAAATTGCTAGAGGAACGTAGTGGGTCAGACAGCATCTACGCTGTGTCTCAAACTAAACCAAACCAAAGCCTCCGTTTCCTTCCTGTAATGGAGCGACTGAACTCCACAAACACTCCAAATATGCTTGTTGGATTTATATACCACCTTTCTGAAATTAATATGCCCTCCCTCCAAACCGCAGAACTGAAGCCCCGTGGTGTGGCTGTCAACTTGATCCCTGGACTGCCGGCTTACATCTTGTTTATGTGTGTACGCCACGCGGACTACATCAACGACGACCAAAGAGTGCGGTCTTTGCTCACGTCAACCATCAATGGCATCAAGAAGATCCTAAAGGTACGACGGTGATGGCTCCTTGCAAGAGCACATTTACACATTGACTGAAATGGTTTCAATTATCTACTTAACCTATTGATAAACATCCCGGAATCAGAGAGGGTAACCTCTTGCCAGGGTGGGATTGATCTGTTTTTTTTGTAAGGGCGGCACAGTGGCGCAGTGGAAGAGTTGCTGCCTTCCAGTGCCAGAGATCCGGGTTCGATCATGACTGCGGGCGTTAGTCTGCATAGAGTTTGTACGTTCTCCGTGTGACCATGTGTGTTTTCCCCGGGTGCTCCGGTTTCTACCTACATTCCAAGACATGCAGGTTTGTGGGTTAATTGGCTTGGGTAAATTGTCCCCAGTGTACAGGATGGAACCAGTATATGATCGGCGTGGGTTCGGTGGGCCAAAGTGTTGTAGTGGCCATATAATAACAGAAGCCTTACACCTGGATAACGAGCCAAAGACTTTATTAACTACATAGCACGCACAACCTCACGCCTGCACGTTCCACTTACACTAACCCGAATCTCGCAAGCAGTGGTCACTCAAAATCTAATGGGGCGTAACTAGAAAAGCACGACGCATAACATGAGTGACACCATTACACTAATCTTCACCCCCTCTTAAAGAATCAACAGCGATACAGACCCATAAACTAAGCACGTCATGTATAACAATCGATGACATACTGGAAGAAAGTTAAACATAGTCCGGGTACTTCACAACCGGCCTGCAAACGCGACCAGCACATGGACGATAGAGACCATCTCCATTCTTCTTATACGGGGAGAGAGGGCCTGTTTCCACGCTGTATCTCTAAAACTAAAAACAAAACCTTTGAGAGATACAACATGGTCGAAGCCCTTCGGCCCACCGAGTCGACGCTAGCCATCAGTCACCTGGTCACACTAAGTTCTATGTTGTTCCACTTTCTCATCCACTCCCTGCACACAAGGGGCAATTTTCAGAGGCCAATGAACCTTCAAGCCTGCACACATCTTTTGATGGGGAGGAAACTGGAGCACCCTCTAAGCTCGAAAGGGTGCAGAGAGGATTCATGAGGATGTTGTCAGGACTCGAGGGCCTGAGCTATAGGGAGAGGTTGAGCAGGTTAGAACTTTATCAGAGGAGCATGAGGGGTGATCTTACAGAGGTGTGTAAGATCATGAGAGGAATAGATAGGGTAAATACACAGTCTTTTACCCAGAGTAGAGGAAATTAAGAACCATTTGACATAGATTTACGGTGAGGGGGAAAGTTGTAATAGGAACCTGAGGTGCAACTTTTTCGCACAAAGGTGGCGGGTATGTAGAATGGATTCCAGAGGAGGTAGTTGAGGCAGGTCATTTAAAAGATGTTTGGGCAGGTACATGGATAGGACAGGTTTAGAGGGACATGGGCCAAATGCAGGCAGGTGGGACTAGTGTAGATGGGACATGTTGGTCGGCGTGTGCAAGCTGGGCCGAAGGCCCTGTTTCCACGCTGCATGACTATGACTCTATAACACACCCAGAGGAAACTCGCGCAGTCGCGGGGAGAGCGTGCAAACTCCACACAGACAGCAGCCGAGGTCAGGGTTCGGTGATCTTCTCTCATTGCTATTTATCTGTTGGGCTAGCTAACTTTTGTAAGATCCTTTCCAGCAATGATGTGCCAGAGCGCAAGGTGAATGGTAAACAAATGATGTGTGACAGGAACTTGCGGGATGTGATATTTATCCAACGGGTGGGCCCGATTTTTAAAAAAAACAAATCATGCCGTCGTGTGTGTGTCGGACTTTGGATTTGTCTCATTTGTTGGATTCAGTGGGATCTGGGTTGTAGTTTGTTCAATAATGTGAATAAAGATTACTGACTTAATTTTAAACCCAAGATAAATAACACTGCATGAACGGGTGAATGCAAGACCATGCAGTTGGAAAAACAATTGAGTCTGAGTTTAGTTTATTGTCACGTGTACCAAGATACAGTGAGAAGCTTTTGTTGCGTGCCAACCAGTCAACGGAAAGACAACACGTGATTACAATCGAGCCGTCCACAGTGTACAGATACATGATAAGGGAATAGCTTTTAGTGCAAGGTAAAGCCAGCAAAGTCTGACCAAGGGTAGTCTGAGGGTCACCAAAGAGGTAGATAGCAGTTCAGCACTGCTCTCTGGTTGTGGTAGGATGGTTCAGTGCCTGAGAACAGATGGGAAGAAACGGTCTCCGTGTCTGGAGGTGTGCGTTTTAAAGGGAATGACGTGAATAATGTCTGTTGTATGGTAAAGCCAGTAAAGTCCCATCCAAGATAGTCCGAGGGTCTCCAATGAAGTAGATGGTAGTTCAGGACTGCTTGACAACTGTGACCTCCAGGGTCAAGAACATCTTCTTCCCATCAACAGTCAACTATTGACAATTGCACAACACTAACTTCAACAACTATGATCTTCTGTGGACGGTCTGTGGTTGCACTGAGGATTTTGTTGTTTTTTTTGCATTCGTATCATGAACATTAACATTAAATGTTTTGGATTATTTTCCAAATTTGTGCATTGTTTGCCTTCCAGGGCCTATTTAGCTTGTCTAATTGTTTCTGTTGTTGGTACATTTGACAATGAAACACACTTGGCCTTTGACTCTCTTGACACGCGTTGAGTAAGTAAATCGAACAGTTGTCGGAGTGAGAGGGTCTTTCGTGAAAGATGCTTCCGCAAGAAATAATCCTCACGCTGACTGTAATATGTTTTCCTGATGTTTTTGTTTTTTTCTTCGCCTTTCATTGCAGAAACGAAGTGATGATTTTGAAATTGTGTCGTTCTGGTTGTCGAATACGTGTCGTTTCTTGCACTGCCTGAAACAGTATAGTGGTGAAGAGGTACAGTACTATTTGTACGATCTGTTGTGGAAATGTATCGAATATATACACAATGACTCAGGGTTTACTCAAACGCTCTGACTGCCCTTGAATCATCGTGCTCACAATAAGTATGAGCAATATTAGAAGATGGACACAAGATGCTGGAGTAACTCAGCGGGACCGGCAGCATCTCTGGAGTGAATGAATGGGTGACGTTTCGGGTCGAGACCCTTCTTCAGACGGTAGAAGATAAATCAGTCTGAAGAAGGCCTCCCAACCTGAAACGTCACCTATCCATGTTCTCCATGGATGCTACTTGACCTGCTGACTCCAGCACTTTGTGTCCTTTTGTTTATTATCCAGCATCTGCAGTTCTTTATTTCGAAGGCAAATTTCATTGAACGCATGTTGATTTTAAGGATTGGGTCTTAATTCCTGACAAATTGTTGGGATTTAATGTTTGATCAGAAGATGGATTATACGCAACCCTGGGTATTAACAAGCACGCGTTTTAGTTATCTGTGAACTTGGCTGCCGAATCATTTAGTAGATAAATTTGGACGTTCCCTGATTGTAGATGTTAGAAGATCCATTAAATTACTTGATTATTCACTTTATCCTGTTGACAGCAACAGGTTAATGTGAATAAAGAGTTAATCCTATAGATCATAGAAATATAGAGGCAGAAAATAGGTGCAGCAAAAGGCCGTTCGGCCCTTCAAGCCAGCACCGACATTCAATATGATCATGGCTGATCATCCAGAATCACTACCCGGTTCCTGCTTTCCTACCATATCCCTTGATTTCGTTAGCCCTAAGAGCTGTAACTCTCTCTTGAAAACATCCAGTGAATTGGCCTCCACTGCCTTCTGTGGGGGAGAATTCCACAGATTCACAACTCTCTGGGTAAAAAAGTCTTTCCTCACCTCAGTCCTAAATGGCCTACCCCTTATTCTTAAACTGTGACCCCTGGTTCTGGACTCCCTCAACATCGGGAACATTTTTTCCTGCATCTAGCCTGTCCAATCCCTTAAGAATTTTATATGTTTCTATAAGATCCCCTCTCATCCTTCTAAATTCCAGTGAATATAAGCCCAGTTGATCCATTCTTTCATCATATGTCAGTCTCGCCATCCCGGGAATTAATCCGGTGAACCTACGCTGAACTCCCTCAATAGCAAGGATGTCCGTCCTCAAACTAGGAGACCAAAACTGCACACAATACTCCAGGTGTGGTCTCCTAAGGGATCCTCTAACTTCTGCAATGTAACTTGTGGTACTTTGCACAGATGAGTTAAAAATTGAGCTATCAGTGAACACCAGATCCAAATGCCTTTTAAAATAGCATTCATGTTAAAATATATATATTTTTTCAATTCTTTTTATTGATGGATAACTTCACTGTGGTATGGTTTTCTTTTTTATGGGTTAGCTGAATAGTGTGGTGAAGAATCTATTGTCAATGCAAGGCAGCTTCTGTGGCCATGGGAATTGAACTAACGATGATGTATTTTCCATGATATTTAGGCATTCATGAAGCACAATACCACACGACAGAATGACCATTGCTTGAGGAATTTTGACCTTGCTGAATACCGGCAGGTCATCAGCGATCTCGCAATTCAGATATACCAGCAGCTTACCAAGGTGATGGAGAATTTTCTGCAGCCGATGATTGGTGAGTAGATGCAGGTTAGAGACAAAATGTCTTAAGGACATTTGCACCTCAACTTACGATGGGGTTACGGTCCAATAAAACCCATCGTAAACCCAAAATATCGTAAGTCAAAGCATCGTAAGTTGAGGAGCATCTGTACAAATATTCTTACCAGCGTTTGGCGGCACGTTCGGTGGCTTAGCGGTCGAGTTGCTGCCTCACAGCGCCAGAGACCCGGGTTCGGTCTTGCCTATGGATGCTGTCTGTACGGAGTTTGTACCTTCTCCTTGTGACAACACCAGTTTTCTCCAGGTGCTGCAGTTCCCCCCCCCCCCCCCCCCCCCACACACACTCCAAAGACATTCAGCCATTGTAGGTTAATTGGCGTTGGTAAAACTTTAAATTGTCCCTCGTGTGTAGGATAGTGCTAATGTACAGGGTACAGAAACTGAATGAACAAGGACACATTTAAGTTTTCACTTTCAGCAAGGCAACTGTCACAGAAGGCGCTGGTTTTTTGATTGATTGAAACAGCCTGGAAACAGGTCATTCGGCCCGCCGAGTCTACACCGAACATCGATCACCCATTCACACTAGATCTGTGTTATTCCACATTCACGTCCACTCCCTGCACATTAGGGCCAATTTACAGTGGGCCAATTAACCTACAAACCCACACGTCTTTGGGACGGGGGGGGGGGGGGGGGGGGGGGGGGGGGAACCGGAGCACCCGGAGGAAACCCATGCGATCGGTCACAGGGAGAACGTGCAAACTCCATACAAACAGCACCCAAGGTCAGGATCGAACCTGGGACTCTGCGCTGTGAGGCGGCAGCTCCATCGGCTGCGCCACTGTTTGTATTAACCTTCGTTATTTCTCGGGCAAAGGGAAAATCGTATTGAAAGCCTCGTCGCTAACTGTCTCGCGTCACAAACAGTTTCAGGTATGTTGGAACACGAGACTATTCAGGGGATGTCGGGACTGAAGCCCACAGGTCTGCGAAAGAGGACCTCTAGTGTTGCAGATGAAGGGACGTACACTCTGGACTCCATCGTTCGCCAGCTCAATAACTTCCATTCGATCATGTGCCAGCACGGCATGGACCCGGAGCTCATCAAGCAAATCGTCAAGCAAATGTTCTACATCATTGGGTCGGTCACCCTGAACAACCTGCTGCTCCGCAAGGACATGTGTTCCTGGAGCAAAGGAATGCAAATCAGGTCAGTCATTAGAGTCATAAGGCACGGAAACAAGCCCTTCGGCCCATCTTGTCCTTGCCACCCACGACACTCAATCTACACTGGTCATCCCGGCATTTGGCCCATATCCCTCTAAACCTTTCCTATCCATACACTGTCCAAGTGTCTTTTAAATATTGTGATAGTACCTGCCCCAACCAACTCCCCTGGCCGCTCGTTCCGTACACCCACCACCTTCTGTGTACAAAAACAAAGTTTCTCCTCAGGTTTCTTTTTAAATCTTACCTTGAACCCAAATCCTTAATTCATGATTCCCCTTTTCTATTCACCCTATCTATTCCCCTCGTGATTTTGTACACCTCTAAAAGATCACCCTTCAGACTCCTATTCTCTAAAGAAATGGCGGCACTGTGGCGCAGCGGTAGAGTTGCTGCCTTACAGCGAATGCAGCGCCTGAGACTCAAGTTCTACGGGTGCTGTACTGTACGGAGTTTGTACGTTCTCCTCGTGACCTGCGTGGGTTTTCTCCGAGATCTTCGGTTTCCTCCCACACTCCAAAGACGTACAGGTATGTGGGTGAATTGGCTGGGCAAATGTAAAAATTGTCCCTAGTGTGTGTAGGATAGTGTTAATGTGCAGGGATCACTGGGCGGCACGGACCTGGTGGGCCGAAGGGCCTGTTTCCGCGCTGTATCTCTAAATCTAAATCTAAATCTAAATAAAGTCCTAGCCTGCCCAACCTCTCCCGATAGCTCACATCTTTGAGTCCTGGCAACGTCTCGTAAGTCTTCTTTGCTCTCTTTCCAGCTTAATGTTATCTTTCCTACAGTATGGAGACCAAAACTGAGCACAATACTCCAAGTGCAGACTGGCCAACATCTTGTTAAGCCTGGATTATCTTGAACAAACTACCATGGTTCTTGATGGCTTTTACCTTAAGATGAAATGCCCCCTCCCAACCCCATCTCTCTCCTCCTCGTAACATGCCACAAAAGATTTCTATATTAGTTCCAGTCTGAAAATTCACAGCTCCATCAGCTGTTTTGCAGTTTTGTGACATATCTTAATGGCAAACTAGTTTTGTCTCAAAATTGCTAACTTGCCGGTAATGTCTTAATGGCTAACTAAGCAGTGGACAGACCCAACTTCTGTTCTCAATTCTCTGAAGACCAACAGCCCAAAAGGCTTCTTCACCGCATTATCTATCAACGCACCAATTTTAGGGAACTATGTACTTGCACTCCTAGATCCCTCAGTTCTACAACACTACCCAGGGCTCTACCATTCACTGAGAAAGTCCTACCCTGGTTTGACTTCCCAAAATGTATCATCTCGCACTGATCTAAATTACACTCCATTAGCCATTTCTCGGCCCACTTGCCCAACTGTTCAAGATACTTTCTCAGCTGCTATTTCCCAATCCCATCATTCTTCACGAGCTCATATATGTTCCAGAAGCAGAATTAGGCCATTCAGCCCCTCATGTCTACTCCACCACTCAGTCGTGGCTGATCGATCTTTCCCTCTCAACCCCATTCTCCTGCCTTCTCCCCATAACCCCTGACACCTGTTCTCCAGGGAATAAAGTCCTAGCTTGCCCAACCTCTCCCGATAGCTAAGGCCTTCGAGTCCCGACAACATCCTTGTAAATCTTCTCTGCTCTCTTTCCAACTTATTGGAATCTTTCCTACAGCTCGGAGACCAAAACTGAGCTCAATACTCCGAGTGCAGACTCACCAACATCTTGTACACCTGTATCAATATTGAACAACCCCCCATTGTTCTTGATAGCTTTTACTTTAAGGTGAAATGCCTCCCCCCACCCCACCCCCACCCTCTGCACACCTCCAGATTCAGAGACAGTTTCTTCCCAGCTGTTACCAGGCAACTGAATCATTCTACCGCAACCAGAGAGCAGTGCTCAACTATCATCTACCTCTTTGGTGACCCTCAGATTATCCTTGATCGGTCTTTGCTGGCTTTACCTTGCCCCAAACATTATTCCCTTGTCACTGTAAATGACTCGATTGTAATCGTGTATTGTCTTGCTGTCTGGTACGCACACAACAAAAGCCTTTCACTGTACCTTGGTGCACGTGACAATAAACTAACCCGAAACTGAACTGAAACCTCTTTCACCCTCTGAACAAACCACAGAAGATTTCTAAATTAGCTCCAGGCTGAAGTTTTTGAGTTTCCAGAAACCAGTTTTGTGACATGTCTTAATGACAAACTAATTTTGTCTCAAAATTTCTAACCTGCATTGGCTTTCCAACCTGACCGGCTTTTCCTGGTTGTCCAGGTACAACGTGAGCCAACTGGAGGAGTGGCTGAGGGACAAGAACCTGCAGACCAGCGGTGCCAAAGAAACTCTGGAGCCTTTAATTCAGGCCGCCCAGCTGCTGCAGGTGAAAAAGAAGACCGACGAAGATGCAGAAGCTATCTGTTCAATGTGCAACGCTCTCACCACTGCCCAGGTATGCCACAAACAAAGAATAAGCACACGACAACCAAAAGTCTGTAGCTTCCTTTTGCTCTGGTATTTTATTTCATTCTTCACATGCGTAAATTATAATGTTTTATTCTTAATTGTTTACTGTATATCGTGTTGCTACTTGCGAGCAAAGCACCAAGGCCAAATTCTTTGTATGGACACATACTTCGCTCATAAAATTTACTCACTTCAATTCAATTCAAAATGCTGGAGTAACTCAGCGGGCCAGGCAGCATCTCTGGAGAGAAGGAATGGGTGACGTTTCAGGTCGAGACCCTTCTTCAGACTCGACCCGAGACGCCACCCATTCCTTCCACTCAGAGATGCTGCCTGTCCTGCTGAGTTACTCCAGCATTTTGTGTCATTCTTCGGTGTAAACCTGCACCTGCCGTTTCTTTCCTTCATATGCCATCCTTACCTGAACCGGTCCTTCTGACCCCACAACCCCTTCACTCGGTTCAGGGGGAAATTATTTTGAGTATTCTGAGCAGTTTTGGGCCCCATATCTGTGGAAGGATGTTGGAGAGGGTCCAGATGAGATGATCCCAGGAATGAGTGGGTTAACATATGATGAGATTTGTCGGCACTGGGCCTCGACTCGCTGGAGTTTAGAATGATGAGGGGGGACCTGATTTAAACTTACTGAATAGTGAAAAGCCTGGAAAGAGTGGATGTGGGGAGGTTGTTTCCACTAGTGGGAGAGTCTAAGACCAAAGGCCACAGCCACAGAATTAAAGGACGTTCCTTTAGAAAGCAGATAAGGAGGAATTTCTTTAGTCAGAGGGTGGTGACTCTGTGGAATTCATTGCCTCAGAAGGCTGTGGAGGCCGTCAATGGATATTTTTGAGGTGGAGATTGATAGGTTCTTGATTAGTACACATGTTAGCGGTTATGGGGAGAAGGCAGGAGAATGGGGTTGAGAGGGAGTGTTAGATCAGCCATGATTGAATGGCAGAGTAGATTTAGAGTCATAGAGTGATACAGTGTGGAAACAGGTCCTTCGGTCTAACTTGCCCACATCGGCCAACAATGTCCCAGCTACACTAGTCCCACTTGCCTGTGTTTGGTCCATATCCCTCCAAAACCTGTCCTATCCATTTGGGCTGAATGGCTTAATTCGGCTCGTATAACAAGGTAACAGACATAAAGATGTTAAACCAACCGAAGTCCATAGTGTAACTATAACGTCCACATAAGATCATCGTTGCTGAGGTTAGTGTTGTGCAGTGTTCAAGAGCCTGATGGTTGCTGGGAAGAAGCTGTTCTTGAACCTGGCGGTCACGGTTTTCAGGCTACTGAAACTTCCTCCCGGAAGGTAGCAGCGAGATGAGAGCGTGGCCAAGGTGTGGTGTGGGTCTTTGATGATTCTGGCTGCCTTTTTGATGCTGCACCTCCATTCGATGGTAGAGAGGTCAGTAGCTGTGATGAAACGAGCAGTGTTCACCAAGCTCATTCCCGGCTGTTCGAGATACTGAACCAGGCCGTGATGCAACCAGTCCGTCTGCTCACTGGGTCTGTTGGCAGTGGACATCTATGAAAGCTCACTGCGTTTTCTGTTACACAAGGGCGTTAAATCCATCACAGGCTCCCTCCTGCTTTCCAAATTCAGATCAGAGTTTGTGATGAGGACCCATCAACTGATTAGATTCTAAATACTAATGAAATCAAATCATCTAAAACGCCGTGTTTTCTAGTTCAATACACACTCGTGACTGCAGTCTGATCTATTTATAATGTCAGATGGATCTGACGATAGAGACAAAATGCTGGAGTAACTCAGCGGGACAGGCAGCATCTCTGGAGAGAAGGAATGGGTGACGTTTCAGGTCGAGACCCTTCTTCAGACTTCAGACTCAGATGGATCTGTGTGTCACTGGAGCTGGTTGCAAGGAACATGTTCACCAACGTACAGATGCTTTGGCAGTGCCACCTTTTCCACAGTTTAAGACAAATATTAATATTTAGCAAAAGGGAGTTTCTGTGAGTGGAGTGACTGAGCTTCTGGAGTGATCTTCAGTCCACACGTTCAGGATATAATCTTGCCTTCTTCTTCCAGCCATCAAAGATCTTTTGTGGTAAATAGATGAACATTTCAATGGATGTTTTTAAGGCCGAGATAGATAGATTCTCAATGGATACCAGGTGTCAGGGGTTATGGGGAGAAGGCAGGAGAATGCAGTTGGGAGGGAGAGATAGACCAGCCATGATTGAATGGCGGAGTAGACTCGATGGGCCGAATGGCCTAATTCTGCTCCTATCACTCATGATCTTATGTAATACTGAAGAACACAACTGAATTACTTAAATAGAACATGGAACAGCACAGTGTTTAGAAACAATGAATTGCAAATGCAGATTTATATGGACACAAACTGCTGGAGTAACGCAGCGGGTCAAGCAGCATCTCTGGCAAAAATGCATGGATTACCTATCAGGTCACTTGCACCTCCTTCTGAAGAAAGGTCCCGACCCACTACACCGCCCATCCTTTTTCCCCCAGAGATGCTGTTTGACCCACTGAGTTTTTCCCCAGCACTTTGTGCCTATCTTTGGTAGAGCAGTACAGCACGGGAACAGGCCCTTCAGCCCACAATGTCTGTGCCGAACATGATGCCACGTCAAACTGATCTCCTCTCCTTGCACCTGGTCACTATCCCTCCATTCTCTACATGTCCAAGTGCCTATCCAAAAGCCTACAGAGCGTCACTATCGTATCTGCCTCCACTGCCACCACCTGGGCAGCACGTTCCAGCACACACCACCCTCTGTGTACGTGGGCTGTGGGTAGAGTGAGCCCATTAGATAATTGGTCTCTCTGACCCCAGACCTCCTTTATACAGCTGAAGGGACGATTATGGATGGGGAATGAGTTGGTTATGGTTTGCAAAGTCTACCCCGCTGAAGCGAAATGATGCAGATATCAGAATTGCAAAATAAAACAGAAAATGCTGGAAGTACTCAGCAGGTCAGGCAGCATCCGTGGAGAAAGAACCCACTAATAGTTCATTTCCAGGTCCTGATGAAGCATATTGGATCTAAAAGGTTAACTTTTCTTTCCACAGATGCTACCATAAGACATAGGAGCAGGATTAGGCCATTTGGCCCTTCAAAACTACTTCCCCATTTAATCATGGCTGATCTATTTTTCCCTCTCAACTCCATTCTCTTGCCTTCTCCCCGTAACCTTTGATGCCCTTACTAGTTAAGAACCTACCAATCCGCGCTTTAAAAATACCCAATGCCTTGGCCTCCACAGCCTTCTTTGGCAACGCATCCCACAGATTCACCACCCTCTGGCAAAATAAAATTCTTCCTCATCCTTAGTCTAAAGGTGCATCATTTTATCCTGAGGCTGTGCCCTCTGGTCCTAAACTCTCCCACTAGTGGAAACATCCCCTCCACCTCCACACTGTCTAGGGCTTTCATTATTCGGTGAGTTTCAATGAGATCCCCCACTCATCCTTCTAAACCCCAGCGAGTACAGACACAGAGCCGCCAAAGGCTTCTGTGCAGCTGAGTGCTTCAAGCTTGAAGATGTATTAGGTCTTCTTCTTCTGTCGTGTGTCTTCTAGACCTGCAGCTCCGTTGAGGCGAGCCAGGCCAACGTGTCATCGTCCAGGTCAACCAGACCTCGTTCACCATTCGGTGGCCGGTATTTGGGGCAACTGGTGACTGTGTGCTCCACTGTCTGTGTTGGGTCCCCACACTCGCAGAAGGCACTGTCCACGAGACCCCACCTCTTCATCGCCACTCCATAGCGCCCCACGCCTGTCCTCAAGCGATTGAGGGTTGTCCAATGCTTTCGGGGCAGGTCCTGGCCAGGGACGTCCGTGGGTTCACCGACGTAGCGGTGTGGCCTAGACGTTTCCACTGGCTTCCACTGGTCTCTCCATCTCGTCTTGACCCAGGCGGCCTTGGAGGTGTCAACCGGTGTTGTACAGAGCAGCTCGTGGGCTTGCACGGCAAAGGGGCGCCGTGACTTGAGGCGCGCGTGTCGTGGTGTCTCTGTGACGATCTGATGGAGAAGGTGGAAATCACTGGTCCGTGCCTTTCGAGAAAGGGCCAGCGTGGCTGCTCCTCGTCTGATGTTGGCCGGGGCGATGCCGGCAAGGACGGGCAGTTGGTTTACTGGGGTGGCTCGTAGGCATCCGGAGACAGTCCGTAGGGCTGTAGGTCTGTAGGTCCATAATGGTTCCAACATTATAGGCAGCAGCTCGTGTTAATCTTTTTATATCTGGAATGGCGTAATGTTAGAAATGCATTAAGTGAGGATGTCATGACTGATTTCGTCAGAAAGAGTTGGATTCCAGCAGGTGATGAACTTATTCCCACAGGTTTTTCTCCATATGGTAAACCCACGTCATGGTAACTGCATTTTTTGTTTCTTTGCCAGATTGTTAAAGTCTTAAATTTATACACTCCCGTTAATGAATTTGAAGAACGTGTAACTGCCTCATTCATACGCACTATTCAGGTAAGACTTTCATTCTCGTACGAATATTGGTGTGTTGATTCTTTTACTTGTGTTGAGATGTGGCTCCCATTGACAAAGACGGTGCTACTGTGATCCCCTAATTGCCCTGCAGGGGGTGGCGACGAGCTCCCATCTCGAACCGCAGGAGTTTAGTTTAGTTTCGAAATACAGCGCAGAAACGGGCCCTTCGGCCCACTGAGTCCACACCGACCAGCGATCCCGCACACTAACACGGTCCCAAACACACTAGGGACAATTTTACATTCATGCAAAGCCAATTAACCTACAAACCTGTACGTCTTTGGAGTGTGGAAGGAATTCGGCGAAAACCCACACAAGTCATGGGGAGAACGTACAAACTCCGTACAGACAGCACCTGTAGTCAGGATCGAACCCGGGTCTCTGGTGCTGTACAGCAGTAGCTCTACCACTATTGCCACTGTACCCCTCCAAGTTACTCTGGTGAATGTACTTCCATGGTGACATTGGGTGGGGAGATCAAGTATTTAGGCTCAACAACACTGAAGGAGGAGCAACACAAGAGGTTAATTGGCTTGGTATATTTGTAAATTGTCCCTAATGTGTGTAGGATGGTGTTAATGTGCGGGGATCGCTGGTCGGCACGGACTCGACGGGCCGAAGGGTCTCTTTCTGCGCTGTATCTCTAAACTAAACTAAACACCTTAGTCGGGATGGGATTTGTTTTGGAGGGGACCCTTTCTGTTGTGTTCTCCTGGTTTGGGAGGTGATGTTGGCAGGGCCCAGTACACATTGTCAATAGACACACACAACAGCTACATGGCACCAAGGGTGAAGGGAGCAAAGAGTTAGGGTGGATGGACGTCAACCATTGGGCTGATTCATTCTTCATCATATTGAGGGTCCATGTACTATCAACTATTTTAACTTTGGAAACTCGACAAAAGGGACGTTGGCATGTTTAATGGGAACATTTCATCTTTAAGGTTTATTGAATTGAATCGATTGAAAGATGGAACATTCAAACAGGCCCTTCGGCCCACTGACCATCGGACCATCAGTCACCCATTCACACTAATTCTATGTCATCCCACTTTCTCATCCAATTCCCTACACACGAGGGGCAATTTAACAGAGGCCAATCGAACCTACAAACCTGCACGTCTTTGAGATGCGGGAGGAAACCGGTGCACCCGGAGGAAACCCACGAGGTCACGGAGAATGTGCAAACACCACGCAGACAGAAGCCGATGTCAGGATCAAACCTGGGTCTCTGGCACTGTGAGGCAGCTGCTCTACCAAGTGGGCCTGTTTACTTCAGTGGGAAAGTGTTGTATTAGAGCTGTACAGCATGGAAACAGGCCCTTTGCCCCACCTTGTCCATTTTATCAATGGGGCTACCACTGACTGTTGAGTTATACTTTATCATGAATTTGTTAACATACATGTGACCTGAAAAAGTAAAATACCATCTGACCGTTGAACCCCATGCTGATTAATGAAGAATTTAGAAGCCAAATTGCAGTCAAATTTAGGAATCATGCAAAATTGGACCCAAATTTGTGCCCACTGTCATGGATATGTTCCTTCAAACCAAATGGGTGGTAATCAGTTATTCTAACATATTATTTCCTTTGTTAAACTATCAGGAAAACCTCTCATGAAAATATGTAGAGAAATGTAATATTGCATGTTCCCTTCTGACTAGAAATAAAAAGCATGTAGGTTTTTCATCATTAGCATTAGAATTTGCAGATTAGTTTAGTTTTTTGAGGTACAGCGTGGAAACAGGCTCTTCGGCCCACTGAGTCAATGCCGTCTGTCCACTAGTTCGACCCTACACACTAAGGCCAATTTACAGAAGCCAATTAACCTGAACGTGTTTGGAATGTGGGAGGAGCACCCGGAGAAAACCCACGCGATCACAGGGAGAATGTACAAACTCCATACAAGACAGCACCCATAGTTGGGATCGAACCCGGGTCTCTTCCTTTCAATATCTGAATTTTGATTCTTTTGTTTTTTAACCATACAGAGATCTGAAACCTATGGGTAATATTTGTAAACTCCGATTGCGTTAAGACTCTGACAGTAATAATCCATGAATTATTTTTATTCCCCCTCTCTCTCCAGGTGCGTTTACAAAATCGAAAAGACTCTCCACAGTTGCTAATGGATGCAAAACACGTATTCCCCGTCACGTTCCCGTTCAATCCATCTTCTTTAGCACTTGAAAGCATTCAGATCCCAGGCAGCATGAACCTTGGATTCCTGTTACGCGTCTGAGGAGAGGTTCTGCAAAATGGCGATCACACCCATCCATTACACACAGCTAGAGCAGTGTTGAAGCAAATGTGTTAACAAGGAGTGTACATTGAAAATAAATGCCCAACACTTTCATGCAGCACCAATAAATATCCAATGATGACTGTGCTCTTGTGCAGTTTCAGTGAACATACTTCAAAGTTAGCATCTGTAAATTAGGGTTTGTCATTCCGTGCCTGTTAGATATATTTAACTATGGGGGACACAACTGCCTGATATAGCATCATTTTGTCTCATAACTCTTATTTAAGGTCAATATACAAATGATGTAGAATACAAAGCTCCATTAGAATATAATCTAGAGATTACATTGTTGGTGTTTACTTAGCCAATTATGATAGTAATCTGTCCAGTGTCCCTTTAATAGGTTAAGCTGCACTCATTTGACAGCCCACAGTGTAACGTCAAGATGTCACTAAAACTATTTCACGTCCCATTATGCCTTTATCAAGCCCGTTTTAAACTGATTCATGCAGGTACGTGTAGTTAACATTTTAAATTCCAATTCTGACAAAGCACAAAAGCGCTCAAAAGTAATCAACTTCTCAGATGGATATTTGGCAACAGATTAAAAATATAGCCATTTGAACAAAAGCATTTCTTTGCAGTATTTGGCACAATATCGTTTGGCCTTTTAAATACGCCCTTGTTGGAATCTGTGGAGAGACTTTACAATGCAGGACTCGCTCTTTAATTTGTTTGTTACTGTGTATATTAGGGTTCAAGATGACAATTGTACAAGCTGAGTAGAAGTATTTTTTTCCCCCCAGTATTTTCAGCATTTTTCAGTATTTAGTGACGTTGGGCTCAAGTCACATGCAGGTTGCAGTAGTTAAGATGCAGGCATCAATCTCACTAGACAGCTTTCATTCCAGTGTCCCAATGGCTTCGGATGTTGTTCTATAGAATCACTTCTGGGAGGTCTTACTTTAAAGGACAATAGGCACTCTGAATTATAAATTTGATTTAAAATGTCACCTCACGGTGGCCAAAATATATACACTTGTTCTACCCTTCATTGTTTACAGATTTTAAGTTATTTAATTCATGAACCAACCAGCCAATTTCAGAAACCTGGTTTCAGGACAATGGTTTACATATCTCTATAGTGTATTATATGTGCCTATTTATCATCCTGGTAGAATTCTTAATATTTAACGGAAAGGTGTCTGGTATTTCAAAGTCCCACAGGGTAGAAGTTAATATAATACCCTGTATAAATCTACAGAGTCCTTTATTTCATCCACAAAGATTATTGGAAACAAATCAGACAATACATTAAAGATAGACACAAAATGCTGGATATCAGCGGGCCAGGCAGCATCTCTGGAGAGAAGGAATGGGTGACGTTTTGGGTCGAGACCCTTCTTCAGACAGATACATTGACTGAAACTATACTGAACATTTGATTTACTCATGACTTGTTGTAGATTTTGCAGTTGTATACAACTGTCTTAACGTACAAAGTTCCCCAGAGCCTTACAGATATTTCCTTAATTCACTCAAAATAACATTTTTCAAAAGCATATGCTTTGGGCAATCTTTAAATAAAAAGTGGCTTTTTGTCAAGCGAGCAGAAACTGTATAGACAGAACGGATTTTTTTGGAAAAAAACATTGTCTAGGAAATTGGTCAAGTCTAAGTTACTGACTGCCACTCATCAACACGGTCACCTCCCAAAACCAGTACTTTTATTTTAAGCCATTTTGACAAATTCTGGGTTTGGAAAGTGAAACGTTAGAATTGATCAAATAGACGACGAGTTATTAAACGGCTGAACAAAATATGACGGTAATATTCCTTTGAAATATCAGTTATGCACTTTAGTTTTGCCCCACATATATATCGTCTCAAGTTTTCTGCTTCATATGGCTTTTTACTTCTTTGTACCATAAAACGTACGTACATTACTAGCGATTAGTGTTAAGAAGCTAGAGATATTTAAATTATCCGGCAGTGGACATGGACGAAAACATGTGTTGCTATAGTATGTTATTGAGGGATGTTGACCCTGGCTAACTATTGTGTTTAACCAGGTAATAAACACTGAGTATGATATTGATGTACAGAAAAATTCAAAACACTAGTGTTTCCCGTTTGTAGCAATTAGTAATTGTGTGCATTATGGCAAATGTATATTGACTTAGGAAATTAATGTCCAACTTGTAAAAATAAAAGTTTCAACACTATGAACTGGCTTCCTTCTTTTTTATGATTGATATCTAACAATTTTGTGAATGTATTTATGAATGAAAGCATTGCAGGAGAATACTATTTGGCTGCAATACTAATGAATTGAGTCATTTCAAGAGGCGTTTAAAGTCACCACTGAGTCTGAGGATAGTGTGTAATGCACGAGTGAGGACATTAATTAGCAGGGGTCGAGGAAAGAGTGTTTACGTTGTGGCCGTTTCCACCAATCATTCCACCAGGGCCGTCTTAACGCATGGGCCTGATGGGCACTTGCCCGGGGGCCCACAAGCATAGGGGCCCCATGCTGATCTGTGTATGTTAAGTGACTTGCAATAAATAAATACTACTTTAAAAATGTAGGTTCAATAAGTGCTTTTTTCGCAAAATTTTCGATCCCTAAGTGCTTCTCACAGCGATCTGTAAGTGCTTTTCGCAACAATGTAGCACCCTAAGTCCATCGCTAAGTGCTTTTCGGTAAGTGCTTTTCGCCGGCACGACAGGGGGGGGCTGGTAGGGAAAGGGGGGTGGGGGAGAGTAACGGTAGGGGCCCCAGTACATTGCTTTGCCCGGGGGCCATAATGCTGTAAAAACGGCCCTGCGTTCCACCACCACGCACAAGAAGCAAAAGACGCCATTGCATGCAGATGCCGAGAAGTGTGTTCACCTCTGTGGCTGAACAATTTCTAATCTTGTGAAGTGGACTCGATAAGAAGATTAATTAGCAAAAAAAACAAAATGCCGGAGGAACTCAGTGGGTCAGTCAGCATCTATGGAGGGAATGCACAGCTGATATTCCAGATTGGGACCCTTCTTCAGACTGATGGAGTAGGGGAAGGGGGAGAATGTTGGAAAAGAGAGATGGGGATGGGGCAAAGCAGGTGGATACAGAGAGGGGGTGGGGTGGCAGATGTGGAGTAAGTGACAAAGGGTAGAGGTTAAAAGGCTATCAGATAGGAAACCCCTTATCCCCCCTGGGAATCCCCAATTTCCCTTTTGTCCCCCTCTTTCTCTTCTCCTCCCCCACGTCCCTTTCCACCCATATCCGTCCATCTGGCTTTACAGTATCCTCTTTCTTTCCTAATCAGTACAATTGCAAAAAAGGCCCCTCTATTTTTAAACTCCAATCCCTTTGCAATGAAGGCCAAATTACAGTTTTGCTGCCTGAACTCGTTGAACTTACCCGCTAGGTTTTGGTGATTCATGCACTGGAGCACATAGATCCCTCTACTTCACTCAGTTACAGTCTCTCGCCATTTACATAATAATCTGCCTTTGTGACTTCTCTGACCTTACACATCCCGACATTAAAGTCCATTTGCAAATCTTCTGCCCACTCACTCTCTCTATATCTGCCTATATCCCATTGTAGAATCATGGTGCCCTTCGTAACAAAACAAAAAGACACAAAGGACTGGAGTAACTCAGCGGGTCAGGCAGCATCCCTGGAGAACACGGATAGGTAATGGTTCGGTTCATGACTCTTCTTCAGACTGATTATTTTGATGAAGAGAGAGATGGGGGCAGGACGAAGCCTGGTGAGTGATAGGTGGTTGGACAAAAGCCAGAGATTAAAAGACAAAAAGCGTGAGACCTTCATCCAACCATCTGCCAATCTTCCAGCTTTGCCCCAACCACAGTCAGTCCGAAGAAGGATCCTGACACAAATTGTCACCTTTGATTAGTATGGGTGTCAAGAGTTGTGGGGAGAAGGCAGGAGAATGGAGTTGAGAGGGAAAAATAGATCAACCATGTTTTGAATGGCGGAATAGACTTCATGGGCTGAATGGCCTAATTCTTCTACAACTCATGAACTGTCAATAGACAATAGGTGCAGGAGGAGGCCATTCGGCCCTTCGAGCCAGCACCGCCATTCAATGTGATCATGGCTGATCATTCTCAATCAATGCCCCGTTCCTGCCTTCTCCCCATACCCCCTGACTCCGCTATCCTTAAGAGCTCTATCTAGCTCTCTCTTGAATGCATTCAGAGAATTGGCCTCCACTGCCTTCTGAGGCAGAGAATTCCACAGATTCACAACTCTCTGACTGAAAAAGTTTTTCCTCATCTCAGTTCTAAATGGCCTACCCCTTATTCTTAAACTGTGGCCCCTTGTTCTGGACTCCCCCCAACATTGGGAACATGTTTCCTGCCTCTAACGTGTCCAACCCCTTAATAATCTTATATGTTTCGATAAGACCTCCTCTCATCCTTCTAAATTCCAGTGTATACAAGCCTAGTCACTCCAGTCTTTCAACATATGAACTAGGAACACTGTCATTGTTCCCCAGAGATGCTGCCTGACTCGCTGCGTTACTCCAGCACTTTGTCTTTTTTTTGTTGTTGTTGCATAAACCAGCATCTACAGTTCCTTGTCCACCCTTCATCGCAAATGGGACGATTCTAACAAAAGATGCTCGGATCTGAAACATCATCTCTATTTCTCCTTCCACAGATGTTGCTTGATCTGCTGAATGTTCCACCGTTTTCTGTCGGGTTTTATTCAGCATCTGCAGCGCTTTGATTTTTCGATGACAGTGCATTTGTCATTTGCACTCCACAACAGAAACCTTGTCTCTGGCCCCAGTCACCAGAGTTCCAGCATTAAGAGAGCCTCCAAGGCATCAGATAATTGCTCCAATTTGCTGACGGACCCAACCCAAGCATACCACATCCTTAAAATATATTGCACTCTGGCAAGCAGATGTTGAACTAAGACACAAAATGCTGGAGTAACTCACCGGGACAGGCAGCATCTCTGGATAGAAGAAGTGGGTGACATTTCGGGTCAAGACCCTTCTTCAGACAGAATCAGGGGAGAGGAAAACGAGAGATATGGAAGGGTAAGGGGTGAAAACGAGAGATCAAAGGGAAAGAGATCAAACTCTGAATAGGCAACCATTTCACTGAACACCTACGCTCAGTCTGCCCTGGCCTACTCGATCTCCCAGTTGCCAAACATTTTAACTCCCACTCCCACGCTGACCTTCCTGTCCTGGGCCTCCTCCACTGTCAGAGTGAGGCCAAATGCAAAAAGAACAGCAGATGCTGGTTTAAATCGAAGTTAGACACAAAATGCTGGAGTAACTCAGCGGGTCAGGCAGCATCTCTGGAGAGATGGAACGGGTGATGTTTCAGACGGTCTGAAGAAGGGTCTCGACCCGAAACGTCGCCCGGAGAAGGCTATTCGGCCCTTCGAGCCAGCACCGCAATTCAATGTGATCATGGCTGATCATCCACAATCAGTATTCCTCCCATATCCCCATATCCCTTGATTCCATTAACCCTAAAGAGCTCTATTTAACTCTCTTTCGAATGCATCCAGTGAATCGACCTCCACTAATGTTACTTTGTGATGCTACTTAAAGCATTGCAGCTAATTCAGTGGGGGCTTACATGGATCTTGCAAAGTTATTCAAAGTGTGACTGTCATCTATTTAATCTGGAGTGATGTGTATTTTGAATGCTAAATTAAGAAAACAACTGCAGATGCTGGTACAAATCGAAGGTATTTATTCACAAAGTGCTGGAGTAACTCAGTAACCTGACCTGCTGAGTTACTCCAGCACTTTGTGAATAAATACCTTGAATGCTAAATTGCCTGGCCTCACTTGCACACCGTGTCCTTATCAGAAGTTTGAAGGGTTAAATGCGAGTGTGGTTTTTTTTTCTTCATTAATGCCTTGTTCCCACCTACCTGGCACTTGATTACAGGAGTTAGTTACGGGCACTCCCTCGGTCACGAGGGCGTGTTTGTAAGAGAGAAGATTCAGACTGAGGGGAGCTGAGCCGGATTGCTCCCCGTGGTGCGTTTGTTTGTGTGTACAACAGAGAGGGAGAGGGGATTGGGAAGGCGGGGCAGGTGGATTTGAGCGTCCAGCCCGGACTATGAACCAGTCTCCCCGGCGCTTGTTGGAACAACCTTCCCAGTGACCATGGCAGTGGCTGAACTGTACACTAAGGTAACTCAATTCTCTGCACTTCCTCTGTGCTCCTGCGCCAAAGCCCAACAAGGGTGTTGTTTTACCTGTGCACGATTGTGCCTATTGGTATCACTGGAAGCATTTCACTGCAAGCAGGTGTAGGTGACAGTAAAATAGCAATTGAACAGAAACGTTTCCAGTTGAATCCTGTGTTGAAATGGAATTTGTCAACGACGGTCACTGCCCCATGCAGTTTCCAAGTGAATTAAACTTGTTGCTAGGAAGTGGGTCAAATTTCACTGAAATTTGCAACAGGGTGGTTTGTAGAGTTGCCTTTTTTTGTTTGCAGGTTCGGTGTTGTTAGGGCCCATTGGTGTCCTGGTTGTCGGTGTGACTGTCTGTCGGGGAGAGTGGTGGCTCCACTGGCAGAGTGGGCAGAGAGTCAGAGGCATGAGGTTGGCTGGGTGCTGTAGCAAGATGCTGCAAGGTGGACTTGGCTGGCAGCAGTAAGAGTCGCTCTTGCCCTCTGAATGGACAGTCCAACAACACAGTGAACGGCAGGGACGTGGGAGTGCCGGTGCAGGATTCCCAAAAAGTTAATTTGCAAGTTGAATAGGTAGCAAGGAAGGTGAATGCAATGCTAGCATTTGTTTTTTACAGAGGTGGGCAGCGGTAGAGTTGCTGCCTCGCAGCGCCAGGGACCCGGGTTCGATCCCAACCACGGATGCTGTCTGTACGGAGTTTGTACGTTCTCCCCGTTGACCTTCGTGGGTTTTCCCCGGGATCCCTGGTTTTCTCCCACACGCCAAAGACAGACCGACGATATGCCTACACACCTATATATTTTCCCTTCACCGACTGCTGGGAGTGCAGGAGGCTGAGGGGTGATCGTATGAAGGTGTAACAGACACAGATGTAAGGTGAGAGGGGAAAGATTTACCAGGAACCCGAGGGGCTAGTTTTTCCACACAGAGGATGGTGGCATACAGGTGTGTCGGTGTACAGGTGTGTCGGTGTACAGGTGTGTCGGTGTACAGGTGTGTCGGTGTACAGGTGTACAGGTGTGTCAGTGTACAGGTGTGTCGGTGTACAGGTGTGTCAGTGTACAGGTGTGTCAGTGTACAGGTGTGTAGGTGGAATTGGCTTGGTATAATTGTAAATTGTCCCTGGTGGGTGTAGGATAGTGTTAGTGTGTGGGGGATCGTTGGTCGGCGTGGACTCGGTGGGCCGAAGGGCCTGTTTCCGCGCTGTGTCTCTAAACTAGACTAAAAGGACTATAATATAATGCCGATGCTTTGTAAGGTGCTGGTCAGACTGCATTTGGAATATTGAGAGCAATTTTGGGCCCCATATCTGAGGAAGGATATGCTGGTGCTGGAGAGGGTATAAAGGAGGTTTACGATAATGATCCCAAGGATGATTGGGTTAACATGCGATGAGCTTTTGATGGCACTGGGCCTCTGCTCATTGGAGTTTAGAAGAATGAGGAGGGACCTCATTGAAACTTCCCAAACAGTGAAAGGCCTGGATAGAGTGGATGTGGAGAGATGTTTCTACTAGTGGGAGAGTCTAGGACCAGAGGCCACAGCATCAGAATAAAAGGATGTACCTTTAGGAAGGAGATGAGGAGGAATTTCTTTAGTCAGAAGCTGTGGAAACCTCAATGGACATTTTTAAGCCAGAGATTGATAGATTCTTGACTAATTCAGGTGTCGGGGATTATGAGCACCCTCATTTGTTTAGTCTAGGTTAGAGATAGAGCATGGAAACAGGCCCTTCGGCCCACCGAGTCTACGCCGACCAGCAATCCCCATACACCAACGCTATCCTACAAACACGAGAGACAATTTCACGGGTATACCAAGCCAATAAATCTACAAACCTGTACGTCTTTGGAATGTGGGAGAAAACCAGAGGTCCCTGAGAAAACCCAGGCGGGTCACGGGGAGAACGTACAAACTCCATACAGACAGCACCTATGATCCGGATTGAACACGGGTCTCTGGGTCTGTAAGGCAGTAGCTCTACCGCTGCGCCACCGTGCCGCCCAGTCCTGGTTTTGAAGGACTTGCTGTGACACATGTGACATTCCAACTGTGGTTACTTTCCCTGTCTGTCTTCTCAGTGGGATGGTTTCACCCTTGCTATCCCATTGTAGCCAGGCCTGTTTAGCGATGGTGACTCATTCAATCACTGCACCTTTCATCTCCAGAGCTCTCGAGTCTTTATACTTGGCACTTTTCTATGACTCATCTACAAACCACACCTAGGCGACACTATTCACAGACTGCCCAGCGTCAGTTTCCAGAAATTGGTGGCTGTCACTGAGTTTAATTTGTGGAAACAGGCCCTTCGGCCCACCGAGCCCGTGCCGATCAGTGATCCCCACACACGAACACTATCCCACACACACTAGGGTCAATTTACATTTATACCAAGCCAATTAACCTACAAACCTGTACGTCTTTGGATTGTGGGAGGACAATAGACAATAGGTGCAGGAGGAGGCCATTCGGCCCTTCGAGCCAGCACCACCATTCAATGTGATCATGGCTGATCATTCTCAATCAGTACCCCGTTCCTGCCTTCTCCCCATACCCCCTGACTCCGCTATCCTTAAGAGCTCTATCCAGCTCTCTCTTGAATGCATTCAGAGAATTGGCCTCCACTGCCTTCTGAGGCAGAGAATTCCACAGATTCACAACTCTCTGACTGAAAAAGTTTTTCCTCATCTCAGTTCTAAATGGCCTACCCCTTATTCTTAAACTGTGGCCCCTTGTTCTGGACTCCCCCCAACATTGGGAACATGTTTCCTGCTTCTAACGTGTCCAACCCCTTAATAATCTTGTACGTTTCGATAAGATCTCTCATCCTTCTAAATTCCAGTGTATACAAGCCTAGTCGCTCCAGTCTTTCAACATATGACAGCCCCGCCATTCCGGGAATTAACCTAGTAAACCTACGCTGCATGCCCTCAATAGCAAGGAAACCGGAGATACCAGGGAACGGGGAGAACGTACAAACTCCGTATATTCTCGGGCGTTTAATGGCACTCAGACCCACTTGATCTCAGGACATAAGCTTGAACCCCACCAGATGTAATTTAAATTCAAGCCATTGCAAAACTCTGGAATGAAAAATTAATCCCAGTAATGTTAACTACAGAAGATAGACACAAAAACCTGGAGTAACTCCGCGGGACAGGCAGCAACTCTGGAGAGAAGGAACGGGTGATGTTTTCGACCAAGTTCATCATGTGGAATAAAGGCACAAAATGCTGGAGTAACTCAGCAGGTCAGGGAGCAGACTGAAGAGTCCTGTCCCGAAACGTCACCCATTCCTTCCCTCCAGAGATGCTGCCTGTCCCGCTGAGTTACTCCAGCTTTTTGTATCTATCTTCGGTTTAAACCAGCGTCTGCAGTTCCTGCCTACGCATGTTAACTACAGAGTTCAGTGCATCTTTTAGAGTCAGTGTCATTCAGCATAGAAATGGCACAAAGTGCTGGAGTAACTCAGCAAGGCAGACAGCATATCTGAAAAACATGCATAGGTGACGTTTCGGGTTGGGACTCTTTGGTCTGTGGAATTCTCTGCCTCAGAAGGCAGTGGAGGCCAATTCTCTGAATGCATTCAAGAGAGAGCTAGATAGAGCTCTTAAGGGTAGCGGAATCAGGGGGTATGGGGAGAAGGCAGGAACGGGGTACTGATTGAGAATGATCAGCCATGATCACATTGAATGGCTCGAAGGGCCGAATGGCCTATTCCTGCACCTATTGTCTATTGTCTGCTGCCTGACCTGCTGAGTTACTCCAGTGCTTTCTGCCTTTATTTTACATAATGGACTTGGTCGATGTGCAATGGGTTAGTTGCAGTGGTGGCTCCACCATTCTCTGCGTGTGATGCCACAAGGCGAATTTGTAGAATTTTCCTGCTTTCCTCATTCTCCAGGAGTGCCACACCCGACTATGAAAATGTCTGTGATTCACACTGTCACATGTTTGAGTGGATGGTTATTTTAATTTTCCCCAAGGTAATTTTTCTTTGCATTGGGAACTGAGTAGTTGTTGGGAGGCCATGTTGCAGTTATGTCAGACATTAGTGAGGCCGCAGTTAGTGTATTGTGTTCAGTTTTGGTCGCCATGTTATTGGATACCACAGATCACAAGCCTCTTGTCACTCTCTGTCTCAAGAAGGGTCTCGACCCGAAACGTCATCCATTCCTTCTCTCCTGAGATGCTGCCTGACCTGCTGAGTTACTCCGGCATTTTGTGAATAAATACCTTCGATTTGTGCCAGCATCTACAGTTATTTTCTTACACTACATGTTATTGGAAAGATGTTGTCAAGCTGGAAATGATGCTGAGAAGTTTTACAAGGATGTTGCCAGGACTCATGGGATTGAGCTATCAGGATAAGTTGAGCAGGCAAGGACTTTATGTGACACAGGAGGATGAGGTGTAGGAAAATAACTGCAGAAGCTGGTACAAATGGAAGGTATCACAAAATGCTGGAGTAACTCAGCGGGTCAGGCAGCATCTCTTGAGAGAAGGAATGGGTGATGTTTCGGGTCGAGACCCTTCTTCAGACTGATGTTGGGGGGGGGGGCAGGACAATTTGCATTTATAACCAAGCCAATTAATCTGCAAACCTGTACGTGTTTGGGGTGTTGGAGAGGAAACCGAAGATCTCGGAGAAAACCCACGTAGTCACGGGGAGAACGTACAAACTCCGTACAGACGGCACCTATGGTCGGGATCGAACCTGGGTCTCTGGCGCTGCAAGTGCAGTAAGGCAGCAACTCTACCGCTGAGCCATCATTTTGCTTACATGCAAACCTAGCCATGGCTTCTGCTTTGATTTTAGTGACAGTTGTGGTGTCAAGTGTAAGCACGTTTAATGTACATTTAATATTAGTTTTATTTAAGTTTCTAGCACTCCCTGGTGCTTAAGAGACACGGGAGGGTACAATTAGTGGATCAGGAGTGTGTGTGGTTGTTTCGTTATTACGTGACGTCTGTTTGTCTGGCAAAATGGATCATCCAGCAAGGCTCGGAAACCAAGGGTGCTGGAAAATTATTGGTGGGCCTGTGTGTAGGTGTAGATCTGGATTAGCATGAAGCTCCAACAACAAAGATTCAAGAACAGCTTCTTCCCCACTGTTATCAGGCCGCCTGTTAAAGGCCCTCCCATAAGCTAGGGTGTTGTCCTGATCTTCCAACCTACCTCATTGTGGACTTTGGACCTCTTCTCTGTCAATGTTATGCTACAATGATGTAAAGGTATACTCTGCACTCTGGTATTCTTCTCATTGCACCACCTGTTGTTCCTTTGTGTGGCTTAATTCGAGTTGACTGGATGGCGTGCAAAACTGCTCACGCAATTACTGAGCAAACTGGTGATAGATCAGTGGTTGTACAACAGTGCTCCAGGTTGTGTCTCTACTGCTTGGAGATAGAGACCTTTGTGCACTGCATCGGTACAGAGCGAAGGATGGCAGGAGAGTCCTAGGCTTAGGTATTAGCCGGGACTTCCCGTATTTTGGGCTAAATTAGTTTGTCCCATACGGGACGGTCCTTGTCCCATATTAGTAGGGTTGCCAACTTCCTCACTCCCAAATAAGGGACAAAGGGTGACGTCACCGCCCCACGCCCCACGCCCCACGTGACCTCATCCAGCCAGCGGCCACGTGCTCCCGCTCCACCAATGGCGGCTGCCATTGGTGGAGCGGGAGCACGTGGCCGCTGGCTGGGTGAGGCCAGGTGGGGTGCGGGGCAGTGACGTCTCCTTGTCCCATATTCGGGAGTGAGGAAGTTGGCCAACCCTAGGTTTAGTCCAGGGACTGGGGTCTGGAGTTTGGGGCAGGGAGACTAAGGTGGGGGGGGGGGGGGAGTTTGCAGTGACCACTGAGGTGATCAGTGGGTGGGTGGGGGGTAAGTACCGGGTGCTTTTGGTGTGACAATAGACAATAGGTGCAGGAGGAGGCCATTCAGCCCTTCGAGCCAGCACCGCCATTCAATGCGATCATGGCTGATCACTCTCAATCAGTACCCCGTTCCTGCCTTCTCCCCATACCCCCTCACTCCGCTATCCTTAAGAGCTCTATCCAGCTCTCTCTTGAAAGCATCCAACGAACTGGCCTCCACTGCCTTCTGAGGCAGAGAATTCCGCACCTTCACCACTCTCTGACTGAAAAAGTTCTTCCTCATCTCCGTTCTAAATGGCCTACCCCTTATTCTTAAACTGTGGCCCCTTGTTCTGGACTCCCCCAACATTGGGAACATGTTTCCTGCCGCTAATGTGTCCAATCCCCTAATTATCTTATATGTTTCAATAAGATCCCCCCTCATCCTTCTAAATTCCCGTGTATACAAGCCCAATCGCTTGTTGGCGATGGTGGGATACAGTGACTACAAAGTGTACTCTTGAGTAAATGTGTTAAGGTGCTCATGACACCTTAGGGCAGCACGGTGGTGCAGCGGTAGAGTTGCTGCCTTGCAGCACCAGAGACCCACGTTCGATCCTGAGTATGGGTGCTGTCTGTACGGAGTTTGCACGTTCTCCCCGTGACCGCGTGCGTTTCCTCGGTCAGAGAACGTTCTCCTCCCACATCCGAAAGACATGCCGGTTTGTAGGTTAATTGGCCCCCTGTAAATTGCCCTTAACACGTAGAATAGAACTCGTGAATGGGGTGATCGTGGTCGGCATGGACTCAGTGGGCTGAAGGGCCTGTTTCCACACTGTATCTCTAAACTAAACTAAACTAATAGATGGTGTGGAGGGTCCTTTAAGTGGCCTGGAACTCGGCTGTTGAGAATCGTTGGATTCCTGCTTCTGAAAGGAATGACCTAAAGGTCATTCCAAACACATATAAATCCCTGGAGCGCTGTCAGACACGGTTCCACTTCACCGAGCTTCATCGTCCAGGGCCCGGATCCAAATCCCAGGCCGGAGGTGCCAGGGTTTACTTTACTGTAGAAATTAAATGGTACAAGAACATCTTGCTCTAGTTCTCAAATACCTTCCTTTTCTGGACTTCACCACTGCCATCTGAATTGCAGCTTCATGTTGAAAGTGGTTGGAACTTTTTATTTCCAGGTATTAACTCCTATTTCGATTTTCCGTGTTGAACACGACACCGTTCTCGGGAGCACCAGTTCTGTGCGTTTTCTGCCCGCTTGGTCCTATCTCCGCGAGACTGGGAGAGGGTGATTCAGAACATCCACCCTCTTAGGATAAGGATACTGAACTTCGTGATTGCCTTTGGCAACAGTGTGCACAGAGTCATACAGCACGGTAGCAGGCCCTTCGGCCCAACTCCATGCAGGCCTGTTTGGCCCATTATCTTTCTAAACCTGTCCTATCCATATACCCGTCGAAATGGCTTTTCAACGTTGTTATTGGATCTATCTCAACTATCTCAACTAGCTCATTCCACTCTCTGTGTGACATCACCTTCCTAGGGCAGCACAATGGCACAGCGGTAGAGTTGCTGCCTTACGGCACCATAGACCCGAGTTCGATCCTGACTACGGGAGCTGTCTGTGCAAAGGTTGTACATTCTCCCTGTGACCACGTGGGTTTTCTCCAGGTGCCCCGATATCCTCCCACATTCCAAAGAACCGCAGGTTTGCAGATTAATTGGCTTCTGTCAAATTGTCCCTAGTGTGCAAGATACCAACGTGGGATAGCACAGAACTAGTGTACGGATGATCGATGGTCAGCATGGATTTGGTGGGCCAAAGGGCCTGTTTCCACGTAGTATCTCTAAACTAAAAAGGTTGCCCCTCAGGTCCGTATTAAATCTCTCCCCTCTCGCCTTAAACCTATAAAAAGTGAATGCACTAAATATCCATTTAGTTGAAACAGTTCAATACATTTTTATAGAAACAGAACTGCAGATGCTGGTTTATACCAAAGATAGCCTCAAAGTGCTGGAGTAACTCAGCAGGTCAGGCAGCATCTCTGGAGAAAAAGGTTAGGTGATGTTTCCCGTCGACCCGAAACGCCACCCATCCTTTTCCTCCTGAGATGCTGCCTGACCTGCTGAGTTACTCCAGCACTTTGAGTCCATGTTCAATACATTTTTATTTCCTGAATTGAGTCATAGTCATAGAGTCATACAGCGTGGAAACGGGTCATTCGGCCCCCCACATCGACCAACCTGCCTCATCTACACTAGTCCCACCCTGCCTGCGGTTGGCCCATAACCCTCTAAACCTGTCCAAATGTTTCTTAAACATTGCGATAGTACCTTCCTCAACTACCTCCTCTGGCAACTCATTCCATTCACCCACCACCTTTTATGTAAAAAAAAAGTTACCCCTCGGGTTCCTGTTAAATCTTTCCCCCCTCACCTTAAACCTCTATTCTCTGGGTCTTGATTCCCCTACTCTGGGTAAAAGACTTTGTGCATTTACCCGACCTATTCCTCCCATGATTTTGTACACCTCTGTAAGATCACCCCTCATCCTCCTGCGCTACGAGGAATAAAGTCCTAGCCTGCTCAACCTCTCCCTACAGCACAGGCCCTCGAGTCCTGGCAACATCCTCACTGTACCCTTTTCAGCCTGTAATTAGAAAGGTGCACTTGCCCTGGATTGCACTGGTTTCTGCGGCCCTGCTGTGTTGGCACCTGGTCCAAGAACCTACTGCCCCATTGAACTCCAGAGGGTGTCCCCTGGCAAGGTCTAGGCACTCTGGGCCAACACGTAACTCAACTGGAAGACTGCACTTGGGAATACACTTGCTTAAGTACTTAAGAGTCAGCAGATTCCAGCAGAGACACTTTAATATTTGCTTGTATACACTGGAATTTAGAAGGATGAGGGGGGATCTTATTGAAACATATAAGATAATTAGGGGATTGGACACATTAGAGGCAGGAAACATGTTCCCAATGTTGGGGGAGTCCAGAACAAGGGGCCACAGTTTAAGAATAAGGGGTAGGCTATTTAGAACGGAGATGAGGAAGAACTTTTTCGGTCAGAGAGTGGTGAAGGTGTGGAATTCTTTGCCTCAGAAGGCAGTGGAGGCCAGTTCGTTGGATGCTTTCAAGAGAGAGCTGGATAGAGCTCTTAAGGATAGCGGAGTGAGGGGGTATGGGGAGAAGGCAGGAACGGGGTACTGATTGAGAGTGATCAGCCATGATCGCATTGAATGGCGGTGCTGGCTCGAAGGGCTGAATGGCCTCCTCCTGCACCTATTGTCTATTGTCTATTGTCTAATATGAGCTATTGAATAGATTTCAATATTCTATTGTCTCGACCTGAAACGTCGCCCGTTCTTCTAACCAGAGATGCTGCCTAGCCCGCTGAGTTACTCCAGCATCTTGTGTCTGTCTTCGGTTTAAGCCAGCATCTGCCGTTCCTTCCTTCAATATTCAACCTGTGGATTTAATATTTCGTTTATTATTATTATTGCCACGTGTACTGAGGTACAGTGAAAAGCTTTTGTTGCGTGCTGTCCAGTCAGTAGAAGGACAGTACATGATTACTATCGAGCCATTTGCAGAGTGTAGGTACATGATAAGGGAATATAATGTTTAGTGCAAGGTAAAGCCAGCAAAGTCCAATCAAGCTTCGTCTGAGGGTCACCAAAGAGGTAGGTGGTAGTTCAGCACTGCTCTCTGGTTGAGGTAGGATGATTCAGTTGCCTAATAACGACTGGGAAGTAACTGTGTAGGATGGAACTGCAGGTGCTGGTTTAAACCGAAGGTAGACACAAAATGCTGGAGTAACTCAGCGGGACAGGCAGCATCTCTGGAGAGAAGGAATGGGTAACGTTTCGGGTCGTGACCCTTCTTCAGACTGATGTCAGGGGGGAGGGAGATACATAGATAAGGAAGTGTAAGGTGTGTAAATAGGACAAAGGGAATGGAGATCAATGTCAATAGTCAATTTATTTGTCACATACACATAAATGCGCAGTGAAATGAAAAATCACCCACAGTCCAACAATAAGACCAATAAAAATAAGCAATAAAAATAAGCAATAATACACACAATCATAAACCAACACCAAACGAAAAGAAACATCCATCACAGTGAGTCTCCTCCAGTCCCCTCCTCACTGTGATGGAAGGCCAGAATATCTTTTCTCTTCCCCTGCCGTCTTCTCCAGCGGTCAGGCTGTTGAAGTTGCCACGTCGGGGCGGTCGTGGCTCCCGACATTGAAGCCCCCGCCGGGCGGAGAAAATCATTCTTAGCTGGGAGAAGGTCACAACAAAGCAAACAGAGATAAAATGTAGTCGGAGACAGTCAGACTGGTCGGAGAACTGGGAAGGGGGAGGGATGGGGAGAGAGAGAGGAAAAGCAAGGGTTACTTTTAGTAGTTAGAGAAGTCAAGAAACAGTCCCTGAATCTAGTGGTGTGCGTTTTCACACTTGTGGTGGTCATTTGCCCAATGGGCAGCCATTCTGCATCTGGGCATGCCTGGACTTTAGCAGGCAGTTGCCTGCTGGGTGGGTGGGGGAGAGGGAGTGGCCAGGGTGAGACTTGTTGTCCACTAGATTGTAGCTTGAACTTTAAAAGAAAGATATTTTAAATGATTTGATTAGGTTCCAGTGTGCCTGAAATAATGAGTTAAAAGAATGCGTCTTTCTTGTGTCTGACGTGTAAATAATGTCGCCTGATTGAGTTCAAATGAACAGAGTGTAAAGGCCAGCGGGTTGCCAGCTGCTACTTCTCACTACCTCTCCTTTGGCCTCTGTTTTATTTGGATAGTAACCATGGCAATGAACGAACACTAGAATTACGTCAAGGCTGTCCTTGTAAATCTTACGTGTCGGACGGAACTGCAGATGCAGGTTTGAACCGAAGGTAGACGCAAAAAGTTGGTGTAACTCAGCGGGACAGACAGCATCTGTGGAGAGAAGGAATGGATAACATTTTGGGTCACGACCCTTCTTCAGACTTCAGTTTCTCGACCCGAAACGCCACCTATTCCTTTTCTCCAGAGATGCTGTCTGACCCACTGAATTACTTCAGCCTTTTGGGTTTATTTTTTCGTTTGGTTTAGTTCAGAGCTACAGCCTGGAAACCTGCCCTTCGGCCCACCGATTCCGCAGCGATCAATGATCACCCGTGCCCTAGTTCTATCCCGCACACTGGGATTAGCCGACAAACCAGTGTGGGAGGAAGCCGGAGCGCCCGGAGAAAACCCACGAGGTTACAGGGGAAAAGTACAAACTCCGTACGGACAGCACCCGTAGTCAGGATCGAACCCGTGTCCCTGGCGCTGTGAGGCAGCAACTCTACCGCTGCGCCACCGTGCTGCTTTATTTAAATATTTAGTATCGATCAGCTGTAATAATCAGTGATGATCAGGTAACAGTAGTGCCAAAAAAGTGGGGATGAAACTGTCCCTGAGTCTGATTGTGCCTGCTTTCAAGCTTCTGTACCTTCTGCTGGATGGGAGCAGGGAGAAGGAGGAATTTCTGTTGTGGAAGAGTATGGAATAGTACCTTTAGAGTGGAAATAAGGGGGAGCTGGGCTCTCGAGGGAGTTGCGGAACCTTTGAGTGCTGGAAGGAACTGCAGACGCTGGTTTACACCAAAGACAGACACAAGAAGCTGGAGTAACCCAGCGGGACAGGCAGCATCTCTGGAGAGGACGAATGGGTGACGTTTCGGGTCGAGACCCTTCTCCAGACTGAATGTCACGGGAAAGAGAAACGAGAGATAGAGACGATGATGTAGAGAACAACGAATAAAAGATATGCAAAAAATGTGACGATGATAAAGGAAACAGGCCATTGTTAGCTGCGTTTTGGGTGAAAACGAGAAGCTGGTGCGAATTGGGTGGAGGAGGAATGGAGAGAGATGGAATGCTGGGGTTACTTGAAGTTAGAGAAATCAATATTCGTACCACTGAGGAACAGCACCAGATATTTTGCTTGGGCAGCTTACACCCCACCAGTATGATCATTGACTTCTCTAACCAAGTAACCCTTGCTTCCTCTCTCTCCATCCCTCCCCCTTCCCAGTCTGACTGTCTCCGACTACATTTTATCTCTGTTTGCCTTGTTGCGGAATGGCGGGACTGTCGTATGTTGAAAGGCTGGAGCGATTGGGCTTGTATACACTGGAATTTAGAAGGATGAGGGGGGATCTTATTGAAACATATAAGATAATTAGGGGATTGGACACATTAGAGGCAGAAAACATGTTCCCAATGTTGGGGGAGTCCAGAACAAGGGGCCACAGTTTAAGAATAAGGGGTAGGCCATTTAGAACGGAGATGAGGAAGACCTTTTTCAGTCAGAGGGTGGTGAAGGTGTGGAATTCTCTGCCTCAGAAGGCAGTGGAGGCCAGTTCGTTGGATGCTTTCAAGAGAGAGCTGGATAGAGCTCTTAAGGATAGCGGAGTGAGGGGGTATGGGGAGAAGGCAGGAACGGGGTACTGATTGAGAGTGATCAGCCATGATTGCATTGAATGGCGGTGCTGGCTCGAAGGGCTGAATGGCCTACTCCTGCACCTATTGTCTATTGTCTATTGTTGTTACCTTCTCCCAACTAACAACGATCTATTCTCCATTTTCCTTGATCTGCATTCCCTTTGTCCTATTTTCACACCTTTCACTTCCTTATCTCCGTATCTCCCTCTCCACTGACATCAATCTGAAGAAGGGTCTCGACCCGAAAACGTCACCCATTCCTTCTCCAGCGATGCTGCCTGTTCCGCTGAGTTACTCCAGCATTTTGTGTCTATCTTCGGTGTAAACCAGCATCTGCAGTTCCTTCCCCCACCGGGCTGTAAGCTGCCCATGGGAACCTCCACGTTAACTAAACGTTGCCAGGGAAATCAGAAATAAAGAGTCGGCTGATTATAAATGTTAATTCCTGTGTTTTTTTAGGTGACCAGTCCTTCATCTCAAACCAGAACACGTATCCTTGTCAGACGTCAGACGAGGAAGTGATTGCATAATAATGTGGTAGCAAATCTTAAGCCACTATTGTACTCAGAATTGATTTGTATTGAAGGAGGGAGGTAACCAAATTGGGAAGAGAGAAAAACAGATGCTCACGCATGTTTATGTAAGGCGTATGCAGTAAAACAATTGGAATGTTGACCATGTGAAGATATCCGGTCATCCCACAATGTAAACTATTACAACATTTCAGGTGGCACGTAGAATCCAGACTTTTTAAACTGCTGTGAATTTGTTAAGGAAATGTCCTCTAATTATAGCCTCAATTACTCCAGCACCTTGCATCATTTTGGGTAAACCTAGCGCCTGCAGTTCATTGTGTCTCGTGTGATTGGACATTTCTTTGCACGCCACTGCTCAGTACTTGTGTTTCTCGATTAGTACGGTTGTCAAGGGTTACGGGGAGAAGGCAGGGAGATGGGACTAGGAGGCAGAGATCAACCATGATTGAATGGTGGAGTAGACTCGATGGGCCGAATGACCTGCTTCTACACCCTTCACTTGTGAACTTGTGTTTAGTTGGTGGCAAAAATACTTTGGGCCAAAGAAGCTAACTGCACTAAGGCAGAGAGAACTGATTAGTTTAGTTTAGAGATACAGCGTGGAAACAGGCCAGTCGGCCCACCGAGTCCGCACCGACCAGTGATCCCCACATGTTGTCACTACCCGACACTAGGGACAATTTAACATTTTATACCAAGCCAATTAACTTGTGGCATCCTCCTGCACCTATTATCTACGTTTCTATGATTGAATGGCGGAGTAGATTTGGCCTAGTTCTGCTCTTATGATTTATGAACTTACAAGATGCCTGTGGTTCCTTGCCATCAAAACAACTGGCTACCTGCAGAACTCTGCACAAGTGCACACATTCAGAGGTGTCCCTGACTAGGGGGAATGCAAATCAGAATGATATGCAGTCACTGTTACATCTATCTATATACCAAAACTCTCGTTTGTTTGTTTGTTTGTTTGTTCCTGAACTACAGCCAAAACGGTACACGATAGCGCGACAATTTTAGGCCCACCTGACTCACCGTCGTCCCTTTGGTGCTAATGGAAGAGGTTTCATTGAAATCAGTGTTATATTTTAAAAGTTATTCACATTTTAAAGTTTAAATCTATCTCCTAGGGAGGGAGGGAGGGGGTTGGAGGGAGAGGGGGGGGGAGGAGTGAGGATAAGGGGAGTTGAGGGGGATGGTGGGGGGGGGGGGGTGAGGAGGGGGGGGAGGAGGGGGTGCTGCACCAATGCGGGAGAGTTTTGGGCCCAATGGGTCCACTTGGTCTAGTCTAGTCTAAAGAGCAGGTCTCTGGAGAGAAGGAAAGGGTGACCTTTCTTCAGACTGATGTCAGGGGAGAGTGAGATAAGGAAGTGTAAGGTGTGAAACCAGGACAAATGCAGGCAGATGGGACGAGTGTAGATGGGACCTGTTGATTCGAGAGGGCAAGTTGGGCCGAAGGGCCTGTTTCTTGGCTACATGACTCTGATCAGGTTATACTGAAAAATGATCACCGAACATAATCTTAAGTGATATTTCTGCTCTCACGGTGATCACCGGATCATTATTAATTAATAGATTTTTTTTCTTATTGATGTGAATTGTGTTAATGGACCTGTAAAACTGCTCCTGTATGGGCTCCTTAACATAATTGCTCAAAACGCGCTGTACGGGCAGAAAAGGCCATAGGTCACATGCACGTGAGAAAATGTCTCCCAACATTAATAAGTGACAGGAGCAGAATTAGGCCATTCGGCCCATCAAGTCTACTCCGCCATTCAATCATGGCTGATCTATCTCTCCCTCCTAACCCCATTCTCTTTCCTTCTCCCCATAACCCCTGACACCCGTACTAATCAAGAATCTGTCAATTTCCGTCTTTAAAATATCCATTGACTTGGCCACCACAGCCTTCTGTGGCAATGAATTCCACAGATTCACCACCACCCTGTGACTAAAGAAATGTCTCCTCATCTCCTTCCTAAAAGTATGTTCTTTAATTCTGAGGCCTGAACTCTCCCACATCCACTCTATCCGGGCCTTTCACTATCCGGTAAGTTTTAATGAGGTCCCACCCCCCTCTCATCCTTCTAAACTCCAGCAAGTGCGTGAAACACTCATCATACGTCAACCCATGTTAATGTAACGCCTGGTTTCTTTGTTCTGTTTCGCAGTACAATAGTGTTTGGATTCCTGACCCTGATGAAGTCTGGCGCCCAGCAGATATTGTCAAGGAATATAAGAGGGGATCTGATATACTACTGCTGCAGTTGGAAGATGGCACAGTGAGTTGGCAGTGAAATATATGACTGCACATTTTATGCACATTTTCAAAAGCTTGCCAAATCAATCAACTATTGCTTTACTCATTAGAAACCCATGTTTCGTTTGGTTAAGTTTAGAGACACAGCATGGAACCAGGCCCTTTGGCCCACCGAGTCCACACTGACCAGCGATCCCCGTTCAATAACACTAGTTTACACGCACTAGGGACAATTTACAAATTTTGCCAAGCCAATTCACCGACAAACCTGCACGTCTTTGGAGCGCTGGTGGAGACCGGGGAGAAAGCCCACGCAGGTCACGGGGAGAACGTACAAACTTCATACAGACGGCACCCGTAGTCAGGATCGAACCCGGACCTCTGGCGCTGTGAGGCAGCAACTCTACCGCTGCGCCACCGTGCCACCTTGCAGTGTACTCTTGATGCTTGAGGGATTTCCAATGCACTGAGTTTAGTTTCTTGTCACGTGTACCGAGGTACAGTGAAAAGCTCTTGCATGGCAACCAGTCAGCGGAAAGACTACACATGAATACAATCGAGCCGTCCACAGTGAACAGATACACGATAAAGGGGAATAACATGAGCACAGTTAAAGTAGGAAATGCTGGAGTAGAGGTTTAAAAGAGTGGAGCAATTGTAATGAGTGATTGCAGATCCATTATTGTGACACAGAGTTACCTTGCTTGGGCACTATCTTGGATTCTGTGTCTTGAGTTTCACATTTTGCACTGCTATGGTTACGTGGTATTACTGTTATTAATTTATTGGGCTATTGATTATTTATCTGTGTGTCATTGTGTTAATGGGCCCTGTTATGTTGCAGCATTGCTTTTTTCTCTTGCTGATACATATAACAAACAAACGCTCTTGACTCTCGACATCGTTGCTGTATCGGCTGAGGTTTTAAATTAAACATTTAATTTCAAAGGAGTTCAGGTGTTCAAAGGCCCACCTTGTAAAAGTGAATATTTCACGTCTTTGTGCAGGAAAGAACTGCAGATGCTGGTTTAAATCGAAGATGGGCACAAAATGCTGGAGTAACTCAGCAGTACAGGCATCATCGCTGGAGAGAAGGAATGGGTGATGTTTCGGGTCGAGATCCTTCTTCAGACCCCTTTGTTCACATCTTTTGTTGTCTGACACCCGCTCATTAGTCATTGGAGCCCCTTTTGTCCCTTCGTCACTAGCCTTTCTCACTCACTCTGCCCATCTGTTAATCACCCTCACCTGTATCCACCTATCACTCACCTCGCCTCTCTTCTCCAACTTTCCTCCCCCTCAGTCTGAAGAAGGGTCCCGACCCCGAAATGTCGCCTGTCCATTTCCTCCACAGATTAGTTTAGTTTAGAGATGGAATCAAGTCCTTTGGCCCAACGAGTCTGTGCCGACCAGCGATCCCCATTCTACAAGCACACACTCCACACTAGGGACAAGTTATAATTGTTCCCAAAGCCAAATAGCCTACAAACCTGTACGTCTTTGGAATGTGGGAGGAAAATCTGGAGAAAACCCGCACGGTCACGGGGAGAACGTACAAACTCCACACAGACGGCACATGTAGTCGGGATCGAACCCGGGTCTCTGGTGCTGTAAAGCAGCAACTCTAACGCTGCGCCAACGTGCCCTCCAGTTGCTGCCTGACTCGCTGAGTTCCTCCAGCACTTTGTGTTTTGCTCAAGATTGCAGCACCTGCAGTGCCTTGATTCTCTCTAGAATATAATGCCTGTAGGTTTGGTACTGAAGTAGATCTCCTTGTCGACGCCCGGTACGTACGAGATGCTCAACAGATTTCTTTCAAAGTATTTCCAGTACAATTTGTTCCCTTTGTTCTGTCAAACAGTGACTAGAGTGTTTGACGTGAGCTGCCAAGAGCTCTCATAACCTGCAGTCAGACAAGCACCACCACAGAAGATGTGTTTAAGTTCTCCAGACCAGAGGAGAGGTAGAGATTTTGCAATAAGGCCTGATAAATATTGACGAGGATGTTGCAAGGACTAGAGGGTGTGAGCTATATGGAGAGGTTGAATAGGCTGGGTCTCTATTCCTTGGAGAGCAGGAGGAAGAGGGGTGATCTTATAGGGGTGTACAAAATCATGAGGAATGGATCAGGTAGATGCACAGAGATGTACAGAGTCTCTTGCTCAGAGAGGGGGAATCGAGGACCAGAGGACATGGGTTCAAGGTGAAGGGGGAAGATTTAATAGGAATCTGAGGGGTACCTTTTTCACACAAAGGGTGGTGAGTGTATGGAACAAGCTGGCAGTTGAGGTAGTTGAAGTTGGGACTATCCCAACGTTTAAGAAACAGGTAGACGGGTACATGGATAGGACAGGTTTGGAGGGATATGGACCAAGTGCAGACAGGTGGGGCAATGGGCTGGTTTCCACACTATATCTCTCTATGACTCTCCATATTTAGCGTGACATTAAGGAACAAACTTGCTAATGTTGGAAATGAGTCAGAGCCGAGTCAGCACCTGGTTAATGAAGTAGACGGCCTGTATTTCAGTCACACTAGTTAACCAAGATAAATTGTGGATTTACATAGTGGGTTAAAAATTGTTTCACAATCCAAATTATATGTTAAACCTGCCATGCACTATGAGTGAACACTGGGGTGGCACTGTAGCGCAGCGGTAGAATCGATGCCTTATAGCGCCAGAGACCCGAGTTTAATCTTGACTAAGGGTGCAGTCTGTATGGAGTTTGTACGTTCTCCCTGTGACCACGTGGAACTTTTCCGCATGTTCCGGTTTTCTCCCACTCCCCAAAGATGTCCTGGGTTGTCGGTTAATCGGCTCTGTAAATTGTCCCTAATGTGTAGGGTGGGACCAGTGTATGGGCGATTGTTGGGCGGTGGGCTGAACGCCTGTTTCCATGCTGTGTCTCTAAACTAAACTCACAACATCTGAACACATTGTGGTCATCGCTACACTTTTCCCTCCAATTTCTCACAGACCATGGTTTCTGCAGTCCCCCAAAGTTATTGTTCCTGTCTGGTGTATAATTAATAGCTGAGCATTCTTTAGACTTTAGAGATACAGCGTGGAAACAGGTCCGTCAGCCCACCGCCAGTGATCACCCCGTACACTCGCACTATCTTACACACTGGGGACAATGTACAATTTTAACGAAGCCAATTAACCTACGAACCTGCACGTCTTTGGGGTGTGGGAGGAAACCGGAGCACCCGGAGAAAACTTATGTGGTGACAGAGGGAACGTACAAACTCCTTACAGACAGCCCCATAGTCAGGATCAAACCCGGGTCTCTGGCGCTGTAAGGCAGCAACTATTAAAAAATATATATTTTGAAAAGTATCAAAAAATACTTTATTCGAGAAATAAATATATATACAAAACATGTTCTTTCCAAAACTCAATCCGACATTCTCGGAGGCTATACATACGTTCAATACATACATTCAATACACCAATTGCATAAAACGGGCAGCACGGTGGCACAGCGGTAGAGTTGCTGCCTTACAGCGAATGCAGCGCCGGAGACTCGGGTTCGATCCTGACTACGGGCGCCGCCTGTACGGAGTTTGTACGTTCTCCCCGTGACCTGCGTGGGTTTTCTCTGAGATCTTCGGTTTCCTCCCCACACTCCAAAAGACGTACAGGTATGTAGGTTAATTGACTGGGTAAATGTAAAAATTGTCCCTAGTGTGTGTGTAGGATAGTGTTAATGTGCGGGGATCGCTGGGCGGCGCGGACTCGGTGGGCCGAAGGGCCTGTTTCCGCGCTGCATATCTAAATCTAAAAATCTAAATCTAAAATCACCCCCCACCCTCGCCACTCATGTGGCCCACTGGCGTGGAATCCCTTCCCTCATTTTGAGGGGTGTCTTGTAAGGCAGTAACTTTACCGTTGTGCCACAGTGCCACTTATGAGATGGAACATTTCAGTGAACATTTGTGGCATTTGCAGTTCCTTCATTCACGGTAAAGAAAGCAAGTTCCTTTATTTATTTCAGTTCTGTTGATTTCTTCGTCAGCTTCATCTATTTTCCTGATTATTTTATTTGATTAATTTTTAATCATGGTTTTGAATGTCTATTGTGCCTGAAACTAAATATGGAGCTGCCAGTCAAACAGGTTTCTCCACCCTCTCCATTTGACTAAAGCCATTCATGTGGATCGGGAATGTAGGAGGGAACGTTCTTCAAATTCTTTTCCGCAGTGGTAACAGAGGCTACCATATGGCTGCATTTAATTAGCATGTCCGTCCTTCTAACAAGAGTAACATCACAAATTTAGAAATATATGAAAGGTAGACACAAAATGCTGGAGTAACTCAGTGGGTCAGGCAGCATCTCGGGGGAGAAGGAATGGGTGACGTTTCGGGTCGAGACCCTCCATCAGTCTGAAGAACGGTCTCGACCTGAAACATCGCCCATTCCTTCTCTCTCGAGATGCTGCCTGACCCGCTGAGTTACTCCAGCATTTTGTGTCTACCTTCGATTTAAACCAGCATCTGCAGTTTCTTTCTTACCTAGAAATATATGAATGTGGCTAAACTCAACCTCTGCACAGATTTCTTCCATTTCTGGAGTAACTCGGTGGGTCAGGCAGCATCTCTGGAGAACATGGATAACTTGTCCCGAAGATAGACACAAAATGTTGGAGCAACTCAGCGGAACAGGCAGCATCTCTGGGGAGAAGGGATGGGTGACGTTTCGGGTCGAGACCATTCTTCAGACCGTCTCGACCTGAAAAGTCACCCATTCCTTCTCTCCAGAGATGCTGCCTGTTCCGCTGAGTTACTCCAGCTTTTTGTGTCTTTCTTTGGTTTAAACCAGCATCTGCAGTTCTTACACATAACTTGTCCCTATTGTGTAGAGATCAGTTCAGCTCAGCTCAGTTTATTGTCACGTGTGCCAAGGTACAGTGACAAGCTTTTGTTGCGAGCTACCCAGTCAGCGGAAGGACAAGACGTGATTACAATCGAGCCATTTACAGTGTGTAGATACATGGTAAGGGAATAAAGTTTAGTGCAAGGTAAAGCCAGCAAAGTCCGATCAAGAATAGTCCGAGGGTCACCGATGAGGTAGATAGTTGTTCAGCACTGCTCTCTGGTTGTGGTAGGATGGTTCAGTTGCCTGATAACAGCTGGGAAGAAATTGTCCCTGAATCTGGAGGTGTGCTTTTTCACACTTCCGCACCTTTTGCCTGATGGGAGAGGGGAGAATAGGGCCTGTTTCTGCGCTGTGTCTCTAAAGTAAAGTGTAAAGGTTTGTCAAGTTGGAAAACAAGGCATTTATAAAAGCATGGCACCTCTGATTCATGCTGTCAAGGAATTGGATTGAAACTAAATTTCCGCCGACGTTGTGATCGTGGCGAATCTAGCTTGGTGCGTAATTCTGACAAGTACTTTTGAAAAGGAAACGTTCCTTTCTCTCACCGTTTGTTTTGGGCGTTTTTAGGAGCTGAAATATCCGGTGGATCCGGTGAAGCCACTGCTACCGCCTCTGCGGAACCCGGAAATCCTGGTGGGTGAGAATGACCTCACGGCGCTCAGTTACCTCCACGAGCCCGCCGTTCTACACAACCTCAAGGTCCGCTTCGTGGATTCCAAGCTCATCTACACTTACTGCGGTAAGTCGCGGGCAGCACAGTGGCGCAGCGGTAGAGCCGCTGCCTTGCAACACCGAGGACCCCGGTTCGATCCTGACTGCGGGTGCTTGTCTGAACGGAGTTTGGACGTTCTCCCCGTGACCTGCGTGGGTTTTCTCCAGGTCTTCCAGTTTCCTCCCGCACTCCAAAGACGTACAGGCTTGTAGGTTAATTGGCTTCGGTTAAATATGTAAATTGTCCCTAGTGTGTGTGGGATAGTGTTAGTGTGCGGGGATCGCTGATCGGCGCGGACTCGGTGGGCCGAAGGGCCTGTTCCCGCGCTGTATCTCTAAACTAAACTAACAAAGCTGCAAGGGGTAAATAGAGTCATAGAGGTCAACACGTGGGAGCAGCAGTGGACTTGCTGCCTTACAGGGCCAGGGACTCGGGTTTGACCCTGACTCTGGATGTATTCATCCTTGCGTGAGTCGGCATCTGTTACTAAAGTAGACCGCCTGTTTCAGTCGAACCAGTTAACCACGATAAACCGTGGATTTACATACTGGGTTAAAAATTGTTTCACAGTGCAAATCATGCATTTAATCAGCCATGCACCGAGTGTGAACATTTGTGCGTCACGGTGGCACAGTGGTAGAGTTGATGCCTCACAGCGCCAGAGACCCGGGTTTGGTCCCGACCACGGCTGCTGTCTGTACAGTGTTTGTATGTTCTCCCTGTGACCTTGTGGATTTTCTCCAGGTGCCCTGGTTTCCACCCACGTTCCAAAGACATGCAGGTTAATTGGCTTCTGTAAATAGAACTAGTGTACGGGTGATCATTGGTTGGCACGGACTCGGTGGGCCGAAGGGCCTGTTTCCACACTGGATCTCTAAATCTAAAACTAAAAGCTGTTTCGCATGGTAACAGGCCGTTCAGCCCTCCTTCTCCGTGCCGACCAAGTTAGCAAGCTGGCTGGTCCCATTCATATATCATATCATATATATACAGCCGGAAACAGGCCTTTTCGGCCCTCCAAGTCCGTGCCGCCCAGCGATCCCCGTACATTAACACTATCCTACACCCACTAGGGACAATTTTTACATTTACCCGGCCAATTAACCTACATACCTGTACGTCTTTGGAGTGTGGGAGGAAACCGAAGATCTCGGAGAAAACCCACGCAGGTCACGGGGAGAACGTACAAACTCCTTACAGTGCAGCACCCGTAGTCAGGATCGAACCTGAGTCTCCGGCGCTGCATTCGCTGTAAAGCAGCAACTCTACCGCTGCGCTACCGTGCCGCCCACTAGCATTTGGCCCCAAATACCTTCCTGTCCGTACATCCATCCGAGTGTTAGTGTTTGAATGAAAGATACAGCATTCAATCAGGAAAGGCTCCACGCCGACCATCGATCACACGTTCACACGAGTTCTCTGTTATCCCACTTTCTCATCCACTCCTTACACACTAGGGGCAATTTGCAGGGGCCAATTAACCTACAAATCTGCACACCTTTAGGATGTGGGAGGAAAATGGAGCACCCGGAAGGAAACCCGTGTAGGCACAAGGAGAACGTGCAAACTCCACGCAGATAGCACCCGAGATCAGGATCGATCCTGGGTCTCTGGCACTGTGAGGCAGCAGCTCTATCAGCTGTGCCACTGTGACCACCCCACCACCCCCATGTCTTTTAATCAAGTATATAATGGTAACTGGTGCTTCTGATTTATTTTAGGTATCATACTTGTGGCTATTAATCCATACAAACAGCTACCCATCTATGGAGATGTCATCATCCATGCCTACTGTGGGCAGAACATGGGCGATATGGATCCTCACATCTTTGCAGTGGCAGAGGAGGCGTACAAGCAAATGGCCAGGTTAATCCTTCCATCCGATGGGTTCCATATGAAAGTCAGATCCGTGTCCATGAATTATGGTTGCACATGTAACGTTTCTGTGCGATTGTAATTGCTCAACAACATATGCCATCAAAATCATTCCACTTTCAAGCAGAAATGCAATACAGTTAAATGAAAATCCTGGTTTCAGAGGTGCATTGGGTTCTTGGATGTTGCAAAGGCCTGACCATTCATCCTTTCATCCCCTGCCATTTTGTATGTGATTGGTATTTATAAATTGTTTTCAATGTTGGCATGTTCATCCAACGCAAGATACTGCCGTCGGGCGGCACGGTGGCGTAGCGGGTAGAGCTGCTGCCTCATGGCATCGGAGACCTGGGTTCCATCCTGACCTTGTCTGTGCAGAGTTTGCACGTTCTCCCTGTGACCAAGTGGGCTTCCTCTGGGTGCTCCGGTTTCCTCCCACATTCCCAATAGGGGCCGGTTTTTCGGTTAGTTAGCTTGTAAACCTGCCCCTAATGTGCAGGAAGTGGACGAGAAAATGGGATAACATAGAAGAACTAGTTAGAATGGGCGATTGAAGGTTGGCATGGACTTGGTAGACCGAAGGGCCTTTTTCCATGCTGTATCTTTCAATCAATCAATCAAGAAATGCTGATAGGTATTTGAGATTTAGATAAAATGTGTAAGTGCTAATCTTAATTTAGGATGGCAATATTCACCATCTTTTGTATTTGTTTGCCTCTTTAATGTAAAGTTGGACAGCATGGCAACAGGCCCTTTAACCTATTTTGGCCATGCCAAATCAGCTAGTCCTATTTGGCCCTTAGCCCTCTAAACCCTTCCCATTCCTATATCTGCCCCTACATCTGTAATGTCTTAATTGTATCCACTTCTATAGCTTCCACTGGCTTCAATTTATGAATGTTTTCTCACAGAGTAATGTACTATTAATTTTAGTTGTGTTTCAAGCAGATGAAGATTCCTAGAAGGGGAACTAACTGCTATGCCTCCCCATGTTAGGAAGAATCGGAACCAGTCTATCATTGTAAGCGGAGAGTCGGGTGCTGGCAAGACAGTATCTGCCCGATATGCCATGAGATATTTTGCCACTGTGAGCAAATCCAGCAACAAGGATTGTGTGGAAGATAAAGTCCTTGCATCCAATCCTATAACGGAGGTGAGAAGTGACAAAGCGGTTAAATAATCAATAATCTTGAAAAGATTAAAATCCTTCACAACTTTAAAAAGCTAACCAGATAATCCATTGTTTGGTGTAAAGTATGAATTACATTTTTGATCATTTTTTATCAGTGTTTTATTGTAGACAAAAAGTTGCTGCTTTGCATATCAATTCAAAGTTAAACTGCATTTATCAAGATTTTTTTCCCATCAATGTACTGCGCTCTTTTTTTTTATTTTGTGACTAATCAACTTTTAATTGAATAAACTAATAACTAAATAGGGCAACACGGCAGTAGAGTTATAGAGACAGAGTGATACAGTGTGGAAACAAGCCCTTTGGCCCAACTTCCCACACTGGCCAACATGTCCCAGTTACACTGGTCCCACCTGCCAGCGTTTGGTCCATATCCCTCCAAACTTGTCCTACCCATGTACCTGTTCAACTGTTTCTTTAACGATGGGATAGTCCAAGCCTCAACTACCTCCTCTGGCAGCATGTTCCATAAACCCACCACCCTTTGTGTGGAAAAGGTTACCCCTCAGATTCCTATTAAATCTTTTCCCCTTCACCTTGAACCTATGTCCCCTGGTCCTCGATTCCCCAACTCTGGGCAAGAGATTCTGTGCATCTACCCGATCTATTCCTCTCATGATTTTATTCACCTCTATAAGATCACCCCTCATCCTCCCGTGCTCCAAGGAATAGAGACCCAGCCTGCTCAACCTCTCCCTCTAGCTCAGACCGTCTAGTCCTGACAACGTCCTTGTAATTCTCTCTGAACCCTTTCAAGCTTGACAATATTTTTCCTGTAACATGGTGCCGAGAACTGAACACCATACTCTAAATGCGTTCTCACCAACATCTTATACAACTACAATATGACCTCCCAACTTCTACACTCAATACTCCGACTGATGAAGTCCGATGTGCCATAAGCCTTTTTGACCACCTTATCTACCTGCGACTTGGCCTTCAAGGAACCATGCACCTGTACTCCTGGGTCCCTCTGCTCCACAAAACTACCCAGAGGCCTACCATTCACTGTGTAGGTCCTGCCCTTGTTAGACGTCCCAAAATGCAACTCATCATATTTCTCCGTATTAAATTCCATCAACCATTCCTCCGCCCACCTGGCCAATTGATCAAGATCATGCTGCAATCTTTCACAGCCATCTTCACTATCTGCAAAACCACCCACTTTTGCATCGTCAGCAAACTTGCTAATCTTGCTGCTTTACAGCACCAGAGACCCGGTTTCAATTCTGACTACGGGTGCTGTCAATATGGAGTTTGCACGTTCCCCCTGTGACCGTGTGGGTTTTCTCCGGGTGCTCCGAGTTTCCACTCGCACTCCAAGAGGTTTGTAGTTTAATTGACTTCGATAAAATTGTAAATTGCCCCTAGTGTGTCGGATAGTGCTAGTGTACGGGGTGATTAATGGTCAGTCTGAACTCGGTGGGCCGAAGGGCCTGTTTCCGCGTTGTATCTCTAAAGTCTCAAGTAGAAAGATTACAAATTTTGTCCAAGTTCTCCTCATAAACACTCGCAACTTTGTTCCTTGCTGTTGGTGTCATAATTATGGCCACCATTTCAAGGCTGATTATTTACACCCTTGAGATTGCTGTTTGTTTTTTTACTATTTGTATATCACATTGGCTTTGAGTCTTTAACTTGATTAAAGTATCTGTCTCCTCAGGTGGTACTGGGGTTAATTTCAATTACTTGAGGTTCAGTTCTGCTCGCATGTCAATGGCCAGTGATTATAATGTTATCGTGGAGATAAGTTCCTGTACAATTCGAGTCCAGAATGTGTTGCATTTATCATCATATCATCATATATATACAGCCGGAAACAGGCCTTTTCGGCCCTCCAAGTCCGTGCCGCCCAGTGATTCCCGTACATTAACACTATCCTACACCCACTAGGGACAATTTTTACACTTACCCAGCCAATTAACCTACATACCTGTACGTCTTTGGAGTGTGGGAGGAAACCGAAGATCTCGGAGAAAACCCACGCAGGTCACGGGGAGAACGTACAAACTCCTTACAGTGCAGCACCCGTAGTCAGGATCGAACCTGAGTCTCCGGCGCTGCATTCGCTGTAAAGCAGCAACTACATGAAACCCCTGGAAAAGGTGTGGAGAAGATTAGCTAGAATGGCAAGCTAAAAAATCAAAGTGCCAGTGAGTCAGGCAGGGAAGGCAGTGAGTCAGTGCTAGTGGAGGGAATGGGACAGGCGATATTTCAGACTGATTGTGGAGGAGAACGTCTTCCAAGTGGGCTTACTTTTTGGAGATTTTGCGCAGAGGAGCAGTAAAATGGAGGCACAAGGAACTGCAGATGTGGAATCTTGAGCTCCAAACAAAGTGCTGGAGTACTGACACAAAAAGCTGGAGTAACTCAGCGGGTCAGTCAGCATCTCTGGAGAAAAGGAGTAAGTGACGAAAAAGGGTCTCACCTGTTCCTTTTCTTCAGAGAAGCTGCCTGACCCACTGGGTTATTCCAGTATTTTGTGTCCATCTTCGGTGTAGACCAGCATCTGCAGTTCCTTCTTACACAAAGTGCTGGAGGAACTTGGCAGGTAAGGCAGCATCTGTGGAGAGGAGTGGACAGACACAATAATAAGATTATTAAGGGGTTGGACACGTTAGAGGCAGGAAACATGTTCCCAATGTTGGGGGAGTCCAGAACAAGGGGCCACAGTTTAAGAATAAGGGGTAGGCCATTTAGAACAGAGATGAGGAAAAAAAAATTCAGTCAGAGTTGTGAATCTGTGGAATTCTCTGCCTCAGAAGGCAGTGGAGGCCAATTCTCTGAATGCATTCAAGAGAGAGCTAGATAGAGCTCTTAAGGATAGCGGAGTCAGGGGGTATGGGGAAAAGGCAGGAACGGGGTACTGATTGAGAATGATCAGCCATGATCACATTGAATGGCGGTGCTGGCTCGAAGGGCCGAATGGCCTCCTCCTGTACCTATTGTCTATTGACAGATGACGGTTCAGGTTGGGGCCCTTCTTCAGACTAGTGCGAGATATCTAGAATTATTCGTGGGATTCGGGAGGGGGGTACATTCTGGTGATGTAAGGAAAGTATGGTAAAGCCGAGATGATTATCCTGGGAGCAAGTTGAGAGGGAAAGTGTTAAAGGTATTTCAAATAAAGGACCTTCTGGATGAAGTAGCTACAGAGAAGGAATGAAAACCAGAAAAGCCAAATGAAAGAAAATTGGCAATGAAACAAAGATGATGAAGAAATGCATTTTCCACACAGGGTGGTTACCATCTGGAGACCTGGAATGTGTTGGTACACAGTGTGATAGAGACAGACTTAGTCATTGCTTTCAAAAAGGAATTAGATCAGAATAAGTTTAGATTAGTTTAATTTAGCACCACCTTTGACACCAACAATGTGGACTGAAGGAGCTGTTTTCACGCTGCAAGACTCTATGACTTAGAACATAGAACAGTTCAGCTGTGCTGAACTGTTCTATGTTCTAAGTCATAGAGTCTTGCAGCGTGGAAACAGCCCATTCAGCCCGACTTCTCCACAGCCCCTTCAGCCCGACAGCCCGACTTGCAAAATGTCCCATCTACACTAGTCACGCCTGCCTGATTTGGCCCATGTCCCTCTAAACCTGTCCTATCCATGTACCTGTCTAAATGTTTCTTAAATGTCGCAATAGGCCCTGCCTCAACTACCTCCTCTGGCAGCTTGTTCCACACACCCACCACCCTTTGTGTGAAAACGTTACCCCTCAGATTCCTATTAAATCTTTCGCCCCTCACCTTAAACCTATGTCCTTTGGTTCTCGATTTACCCTACTCTGGGCAAGAGACTTTGTGTGTCTCCCCGATCTATTCCTCTTGTGATTTTGTTTATGTTGAAAGTGGAATTAAAAAACCAGGAGGGGGAGGGAGTGGGCAATGAAACAACTTGCTTTTGTAGAGAACCAGTCTGGTTTTGAAGGGGTGATTGGTAGGGTTGCCAACTTTCTAACTCCCAAATAAGGGACAAAAGGTGACGTTACCGCCCGCGCCCCACGTGACCTCACCCAGCCAGCGGCCACGTGCTCCCGCTCCACCAATGGCGGCCGCCCGGGCCGGGAGGCGGGTTGCTAAGCATCCTCCGTTAGGCAAACACACTCGGTCCTGCTCCCCGAACACACTCCGTTAGCCTACACTGTCCGGGCTAGCAGCGGCCACCGGGCCTACAGTGCCCAGGCCTACAGCGTCCTCCGGGCCTAATACGGGATAAGGGCAGTCCTGTACCGGACAAACCAATTTAGCCCATTATAAGGGATATCCCGGCTAATATGGGACAGTAGGGCGGCACGGTAGCGCAGCGGTAGAGTTGCTGCTTTACAGCGAATGCAGCGCCGGAGACTCAGGTTCGATCCTGACTACGGGTGCTGCACTGTAAGGAGTTTGTACGTTCTCCCCGTGACCTGCGTGGGTTTTCTCCGAGATCTTCGGTTTCCTCCCACACTCCAAAGACGTACAGGTATGTAGGTTAATTGGCTGGGTAAATGTTTTTTTTTTAAATTGTCCCTAGTGGGTGTAGGATAGTGTTAATGTATGGGGATCGCTGGGCGGCACGGACTTGGAGGGCCGAAAAGGCCTGTTTCCGGCTGTATATATATGATATGATAGTAGGCAAACCTAGTGATTGGCCTTATCCTTGCAGTTACCACTCTGATTCAGTGATCTGGTTCTATTGTTAATAAATATTACAACGGGTAAACTTCCCTCTTTATGCATATTTAAAGTTGAAACTTGTGCAATGAAACATTAAAGTCGAGTTCCTATCAGTTTAAACCTGATAGGAACTAGAGTAATATTCAATGGAACTCGAGTTATAATGAATTAAATTTGGTCAATGGTATTCTGCAGTTTGCAAATCTCAATGTGCCTTAATCCAAAATGTTTCTTCATTGAAATGGGAAAAAACGGATAGTTTTTTTTCTGGAGTGTCAGAGGCTGAGGGGAGACCTGATAGAAGTAATAAGATTATGAGAGGCATAGATAGGGTAGAGAGTCAGAGTATTTTCCACAGGGTGGAAATGACAAAAACTAGAGGGCCTAGCTTTAAGGCGAGAGGGCCAAAGTTTAAAAGGAGCTCTGCGGGGAAAGTTCTTTACATAGAGAGGGTTAGGTGCTTGGAATAGGCTGCCAGGGGTTTTAATGGAGGCCGATACAATACTGGCAATTAAGAGGCTTTTAGAAGGTGCATGGTTATGGAGGGATATGGATCACATGCAAGCAGAAGAGATTACCTTGGCATCATGTTCGACATGGACATTGTGGGCCGAAGGGCCTCTTCCTGTGCTGTACTGTTCCACATTCGATGTTCTAAGCCTTCCATAAATAATAGATACCATTTGTTTCATGTTAATGTTTCCCAATCAAGATTCATAAGTTGGCTGATTGTATGATTATTAATGCATGCTCTGTAGCAATATCTCCTTGTTTCCAGGCCATTGGAAATGCAAAGACCACACGTAATGACAACAGCAGCCGCTTCGGTAAATATACCGAGATCAGCTTCGATAACCGGTACCGCATCATCGGCGCTAACATGAGAACGTACCTGCTGGAAAAGTCTCGCGTGGTGTTTCAGGTAAGGATGTATTCCCACACTGATGCATTCCCACACTGATGCATTCCCACACTGATGCATTCCCACACTGACCTTTCTGTCCTGGACCTCCTCCATTGTCGGAGTGAGGCCCAGCGTAAATCGGAGGAACAGCTCCTCATATTTTGCATGGGTAGTTTACACCCCAGCGGTATGAACATTGACTTCTCTAACTTCAAGTAACCCCTGCTTTCCCTCCCTTCCCATCCCTTCCCAGTTCTCCAACCAGTCTCTCTGACTCCGACTACATTTTGTCTCTGTTTGCTTTGTAGTTGCCTTCTCCCATCGAACAATGATCTATTCTACATCTTTCCTTCATCCTCATTCCCTTTGTCCTGGTTTCACACCTTACACCTCCTTATCTATGTATCTCCCCCTCCCCTGACATCAGTCTGAAGAAAGGTCTTGACCCGAAACGTCACCCTTTCCTTCTCTCCTGGTTTAATTCCTTGTATGTTATAAATCATACGCGGCTAATAAAGTATGATTATGATTATGATATGCAGGCAGAGGAGATTATTTTATCTTGATGACACGTTGGCCTGAAGGGCCTGTTCCTGTGCTGTACTGTTTTATGTTCTATTGTGCACCATCACGTATTCACCGACACACTCTTAGTTCTAAGCACCATTTAGATTTAGATTTAGAGATACAGCGCGGAAACAGGCCCTTCGGCCCACCGAGTCCGCGCCGCCCAGCGATCCCCGCACACTAACACTATCCTACACACACTAGGGACAATTTTTACATTTTACCCAGTCAATTAACCTACATACCTGTACGTCTTTGGAGTGTGGGAGGAAACCGAAGATCTCGGAGAAAACCCACGCAGGTCACGGGGAGAACGTACAAACTCCGTACAGACGGCGCCCGTAGTCTGGATCGAACCTGAGTCTCAGGCGCTGCATTGGCTGTAAGGCAGCAACTCTACCGCTGCGCCACCGTGCCGCCCATTCTTATTTCATGCTGAAGTGTTGGCTCATGATATCAAATGAGAAAGCACACCAATGTTCCAATTATACCACCCCTTTGGCAATAACTTTGTGATATCTATTTGTTACATTTAGACAGAAAATGAAAGGAATTATCATATATTCTACCAACTTTGTGCATCTGCTGATAGAAAAGAGTTCAAGCATCTAAAATTAGGTAAGTGTTTTGACAGCTTCCTACTTTGAAATCTATTTCATGGCAAGTTGTTTTAGTCTGCTGACAAAGCATCAGGGCAACACTTGTGAAAGAAAGCTTCTCTGTAATAACAAGGAATTACAGATGCTGGTTGATACCAAAGATCGACACAAAATGCTGGAGTTACTCAGCGGATCAGGCAGGATCTCTGGAGAAGAGGGTGGCACAGTGGCAATAGACAATAGACAATAATCAATAGGTGCAGGAGTAGGCCATTTGGCCCTTCGAGCCAGCACCGCCATTCAATGTGATCATGGCTGATCATTCTCAATCAGTACCCCGTTCCTGCCTTCTCGCCATACCCCCTGACTCCGCTATCCTTAAGAGCTCTATCTAGCTCTCTCTTGAATGCACTCAGAGAATTGGCCTCCACTGCCTTCTGAGGCAGAGAATTCCACGGATTCACAACTCTCTGACTGAAAAGGTTTTTCCTCATCTCTGTTCTAAATGGCCTACCCCTTATTCTTAAACTGTGGCCCCTGGTTCTGGACTCCCCCAACATTGGGAACATGTTTCCTGCCTCTAATGTGTCCATCCCCTTAATAAGCTTATACGTTTCAATAAGATCCCTTCTCATCCTTCTAAATTCCAGTGTGTACAAGCCTAGTCGCTCCAGCCTTTCAGTCCCGCCATTCCGGGAATTAACCTAGTAAACCTACGCTGCATGCCCTCAGCAGCAGTAGAGTTGAGCTAGATAGAGCTCTTAAGGATAGCGGTATGGGGAGAAGGCAGGAACGATCAGCCATGATCACATTGAATGGCGATGCTGACTCGAAGGGCCGAATGGCCTCCTCCTGCACCTATTGTCTATTGCCTTTACAGCACGAGGGACCGGGTTCAATCCTGTCCGAGGGTGCTGTCTATACAGAGTTTGTACATTCTCTCTGTGACCATGTGGGTTTTCTCCGGGTGCTCCAGTTTCCTCCCACTCATTCCAAAGACGTGCAGGTTTGTAGGTTAATTGGCCTCTGTAAAATGGCCCCTGGTGTGTAGGATGTGAAATTGGGTTAACATAGAACTAGTATATGGGTGATCCTTGTTCAGCCCGGACTCAACGGGCTGAAGGGCCTGTTTCCACGTATAGCTAAACTAAACTAAGCTAAAATAGATAGGTGACCGTTCAGGTTGGGACCTTTCTTTAGACTGAGTCAAAGTTCCAAGCCGAAACATCACCTATCCATTTTCTCCAGAGGTGCTGCCTGACCCGCTGAGTTCCTCCAGCTTTTTGTGTCTATCTTTGGTATAAACCGGCATCGGCAGTTCTCTGTTACGACATTTGTGAAATGAGGTTTCCCTGTGTTGCCTTGCACCTTTTCTAATGAGATCAATTTAAATTATGCACAGACGCTGCAGAAAACTTCAGTTACGTGAGTATGGGCGGAAATGCTGTCATCGACGGTGTAAATGACCAGACGGATTTCATTGAAACTCAAAAAACGTTCTCACTGATGGGTAAGTGGGGGGGGGGGGGAAGGGGGGGGAGGGGGGGGGGAGAGGGGGAGGGGGGGGAGGGGGAGGGGGAGGGGGAGGGGGGGCAGGATTGGCGCAGCTTCTGACGTTGGTCAGTGATATTGTATTGTTTCCTGCCCTTGGAGCAAAGTTGCTCCCGTATCTGATTGAGGTGGCGATAGCTGAGCCTCCTTGTGATAAAACAGGAGAAACTGGGCAACAGTCAATGGAAATGGAAATCTGTGTTTCAGGTCTGAACGAAGACTTTCAAATGGATGTCTTCACGGTATTGGCAGGAATTCTTCATTTAGGAAATGTACAAATCAGATCTCTGAAAGAAGAAAAATCTGAAGTCAATGTAAGTTTGCGGCATTTAAATCTATCGTGATTTATGATGTACCGGCCCACCACTGATTTGCCGGCACCTTCGGTTCCAAAGCCGTGCTGTGTTGGCCGTTTTGCCGGACCGACAGAGGTCAGGGCCTTGGGGGGGGGGCAGAGATACAAAGTCGGCCTCGGAGGTCGGCTATGGGAACGGATCTGCCGCCTCAGGCCGGGCCGGAGTTCCAGAGCCCCGGCCGCAGGGGGCAAATTCAACCCCCCGATCGACCGCGGAAGTCCTGACGAGGTCGAGATCGGCTACCTCGCCCAACCTAGGCGCCACATTTCCAGGGGGGATTTCTAGTGCGTTGGTGTAATTTAGTCCAGAGTAAAGGTTATAATAATGGCACCAGTAATGACGGCATCTGTAATTAGCGGCACGGTGGCGCAGCGGTAGAGTTGCTGCCTTACAGCGAATACCGTGCCGGAGACTCGGGTTCAATCCCGACTACGGGCGCCATCTGTACGGAGTTTGTACGTTCTCCCCGTGACCTGCGTGGGTTTTCTCCGAGATCTTCGGTTTCCTCCCACACTCCAAAGACGTACAGGTATGTAGGTTAATTGACTGGGTAAATGTAAAAATTGTCCCTAGTGTGTGTAGGATAGTGTTAATGTGCGGGGATCGCTGGGCGGCACGGACTCGGTGGGCCGAAGGGCCTGTTTCCGCGCTGTATCGCTAAATCTAAAATCTAAAAAAAATCTGCATGTGTAATATATGCAAGAAGAATTAGACTGTGCAGTTGCATATGCGACAAATAACGCACTATTGAACTATTGTACGACTATGACTCTCATTAATAAATAAATGCAGAGACAGCCATTTGAAGTCTAAGAATGATCATCCTCCCACTTTGTTTTGCTTATAAACAGCGTGATGATCATCATCTTAGAGTGTTTAGTGAACTTCTTGAGCTGAAGGCGGAGGAGATGGCTTTCGGACTTTGCCACCGAAAGATTGCCACAGGCTCGGACACTGTGATCAAGCCCATGACCAAAGTTCAAGCCGTGAACGCCAGGGATGCATTGGCCAAGCACATCTACTCCCACCTCTTCAGCTGCATCGTGGAGCACATCAACAAGGTTCTACAGTTTTCTGGAAAGCAACACACCTTCATTGGCGTATTGGACATTTATGGGTAATGTATGAAGGGTTCATTCTGCAGGAAGATATCAGTGCTTTGTTAGTTTTAGATTAGAGATTCAGCACGGAAACAGACCCTTTGTTCCCATCGAACCCTGCCGACCAGCGACCCTCCACACACTAACGCTATCCTACACACACTGGGGACAATTGACAATCATTCCAAGCCAATTAACCTGCAGACCTGTACGCAGTTGGAGTGCAGGAGGAAACCGGAACACCCGGAGAAAGCCCACACGGTCACAGGGAGAATGTACAAACTCCGTACAGACAAGCACCCGTGGTCAGGATCGAACCCGGGTCTCTGGCGCTGTAAGGCAGTAGCTCTGCCACCGTGCCACACATAATTCAAGTCATAGAGTCATACAGCTAGCTGTACAGAGAGGAAACCGGCCCTCCATGTCCATGGTGACAATGTTGACATTCCAGGCTAATGCAGTTTGCCTGTATAAAACCATAAGACATAGGAACAGAAATAGGCCATTTGGCCCATCAAATTTGTACTGTCATTCGATCATAGATTATCTATTTTTCCCTCCCAACCCCATTCTCCTGATTTCCATTTGTAACCCTTGATGCCCTGACCAATCAAGAACCTATCAATCTCCATTTTATAAATACCCAATAACTTGGCCTCCACAGCCATCTGTGGGAATAAATTCCATAGGTTCATCATCCTCTAGCTAAAGAAATTCCTCCTCATCTCCTTTCCAAATGTGCGTCTTTTTATTCTGAGGTAGTGGCCTTTAGTCCTGGACTGTTCCACTACTGGTAATATCCTCTTCACATCCACTCTATCTAGACCTTTCATTATTCTGTCGATTATTTGGCCCTCTAAACTCTCCGTATGAATGACATGATTTTTCCTCAGTCCATGGTGTCTAATGTGGAACCGCACTTGGTGTTTAGTTCAGTTTGGTTTAGAAAAACAGCGCGGAAACATGCCCTTCGGCCCACCGAGTCCGCGCCGACCAGCGATCCCTGCACATTAACACTACCCTACACACATACGCACACACACACTAGAGACATTTTTACATTTACCCAGCCAATTAATCTACAAACCTGTACGTCTTTGGAGTGTGGGAGGAAACCGAAGATCTCGGAGAAAACCCACGCAGGTCACGGGGAGAATGTACAAACTCTGCACCCGTAGTCGGGATCGAACCCGGGTCTCTGGCGCTGCGTGGCAGTAGCTTTACCTCTGCGCCACCGTGCCGCACTGTGTTGTAGTTGGTGTTATGGTGGACATAGCAACAAGTTGCTCAAAATTGAACCCTCTAACCCTTGGTTAAATGTGGCCGTTGTACCAGCAAGCAGAGTCTATAGACAGAAAGGAACTGTGGATGCTGGTTTACAACAAAAGACACAAGGTGTTGGTGAATCTGACTGTGTGGCTTGGGTTTTTATTGTAATACTAGACCAAGTGGACTCGGTGGGCCCAAACCTCTCCTGGATTGGTGCAGCACCCTCTCCTCCCCCCCCCTTCCCCTCCCCCTCCACTCCATCCCCTCAACCCCCCCTTATCCTCCCTCCTCCCCCCCTCCCTCCCTAGGAGATAGATTTAAACTTTAAAAATATAACACTAGTTTCATTGAAACTTCCATTAGCACCAAAGGGACGGCGGTGAGCAAGGTGGGCCTAAAATTGTCGCGCTATCGTGTACCGTTTGGGCTGTAGTTCAGGAACAAACAAACAAACAAATGAGAGTTTTAGTATATAAATGTTCGTTCAAAAGACAAGAAAGAAAGGTTGTTATTTGTATCCCTTTAGGTTTGAAACCTTTGACATGAATAGTTTTGAACAGTTCTGTATAAATTATGCCAATGAGAAACTGCAACAGCAATTTAATTTGGTGAGTGCTTGGAATGCCTACTTCATTTGTATTATGTTTGTCATTTTGATTATAATTTTATCCTTGATTAACAGTGACAATGACTGTACTTGACTACCCATATCTTTGCACTAAATGTCACCGTTACAGTTTAGTTTATTGTCGTGTGTACTGAGGTACAGTGAAAAGATTTTGTTGTGTGCTAACCAGTCAGCGGAAAGATAATACATGATCACATTTACAGCATATAGATACATGATAAGGGAATAACGTTTAGTGCAAGGTAAAGCCAGCAAGGTCCGATCAAGGATAGTCCGAGGGTCATAAATGAGGTAGGTCGTAGTTCAGGACTGCTCTCTGATTGTGGTAGGATGATTCAGTTGCCTGATAACAGCTGGGAAGGTGTGCGTTTTCACACTTCTAAACCTTCCCCCCCTCCCCCCCCCCCCCCCCACCCCCCCCCCCCCGAGGGGAGAAGAGGGAGAGGCCAGGGTACGACTCGTCCTTGATGAGGCAGTGTGAGGTGTCAATGGAAGGTGTCAGTGTGAGGTCCCAAAATGGCGGGGCTGTCGTATGTTGAAAGACTGGATCGACTAGGCTTGTATACACTGGAATTTAGAAGGATGAGAGGGGATCTTATCAAAACGTATAAGATTATTAAGGGGTTGGACACGTTAGAGGCAGGAAACATGTTCCCAATGTTGGGGGAGTCCAGAACCAGGGGCCACAGTTTCAGAATAAGGGGTAGACCATTTAGAACGGAGATGAGGAAAAACTTTTTCAGTCAGAGAGTTGTAAATCTGTGGAATTCTCTGCCTCAGAAGGAAGTGGTGGCCAATTCTCTGAATGCATTCAAGGGAGAGCTTGATAGAGCTCTTAAGGATAGCGGAGTCAGGGGGAATGGGGAGAATGCAGGAACGGGGTACTGATTGAGAATGATCAGCCATGATCACATTGAATGTTGGTGCTGGCTCGAAGGGCCGTATAGCCTACTCCTGCACCTATTGTCTATTGTTTATTGAAGGGAGGTTGGTTGGTGTGACGATCTGGGCTACATCCACAATTCTCTGCAATACCTTGCGGCCTTGGATGGTGCTGTTTCCAAACCAAGCTGTGATGTTTCCTGATTAAATGCTTTAAATAGGCTGTTGTACCCTTTACCCTTTATCTTTGCACTGTGGAAGACTTAATTATATTTATGTATAGTCTTTGTTTGACTGGATAGCATACAAACAAAAACTTTTCAGTCTATGTAGGTTAATTGGCTGGGTAAATGTAAAAATTGTCCCTAGAGGGTGTAGGATAGTGTTAATGTGCGGGGATCGCTGGGCGGCACGGACTTGGAGGGCCGAAAAGGCCTGTTTCCGGCTGTATATATATGATATGATGATATGATATGATATGATATCATGGTACACGTGCCAATAAGAAGCTAAACTGACTATAATATTTAAAAAATTAGGATTAAACGTTTAAAATGTAAATCTGTGGAATTCGTTGCCACAGAAGGCTGTGGAGGCCAAGTCAGTGGATATTTTTAAGGCAGAGATAGATAGATTTTTGATTAGTACGGGTGTCAGAGGTTATGGGGAGAATGCAGGAGAATGGGGTTAGGAGGGAGAGATAGATCAGCCACGATTGAATGGTGGAGTAGACTTGATGGGTTGAATGGCCTAATTCTACTCCTATCCCTTGTGAGCTTATAAATATAATAATTTCTCCAGCATGTGTTTAAACTGGAACAAGATGAATACATGAAGGAGGACATCCCATGGACCTTGATAGAGTTCAATGATAACCAACCATGCATTGACTTGATCGAAGCTAAAATGGGTATATTGGAGCTGCTGGATGAGGAATGTCTGGTGAGTAGGAAGTTCTTAAATACTTGTTGACTGCTTGAGAGACGCTGGCAATCCATGTTCCACCTGGGCAGCACGCAACACAAAGGTACAAACGTTGACTTCTCCAATATCAAGTCACTCACCCCTTCCACCCTGGCATTCACACATTCCTCCCACCATCTCCCTCCACCCTGGTCACTTTGCTCCTCTCCCCATCCCCTCCTCCACACGATCATCTCTCATCCCAGAGTCTGCCATTTCCCTTTTATCCACCCTCTTTCCTCCCACCCCACTGCCACTTTCACCCGTACCTCTCCCTCCGGCTCCACATTTCACCCCTCCTCTCCTTACCTCACACCCTTTTGTCTACTTTTCACCTCTAACCTCTGTCACCAGCTGCCAGTTGTCAACCCCTTCTTCCCCCTCCCCCCCCCCCCCCCCCCCCCCACCCCCATCCCCTGTATCCACCTATCACCCGCCAGGCTTGGTCATGTCCCCACCTCTCTTATCCAACTTTCTCCCCCCTACTCCCGACCTGAAACATTGCCCACCCATTCCCTCCACTGATGCTGCCTGTAGGGGCAGCTGTGTTCCTCCAGCACTTTGTGACTTGCTCCAGATTCCAGCATCTACAGTTTCTTGTGTCTCCAAAACTAAGGAGATTATTTGTGCTCGTTCACTTCACTTTTTATTGCAATGTGGATTGGTGGAGAAATGATGGGACTTTAAAATGGCAGTATTATGCATTATTTTGGTTACCCAAGAACCCTTGAGAAACAGTGAAGTACATCGGGTGTGTGTGATGGAATGAACCATAAACCATGCTCTGGGAGATGTGGGGGACTGATGTAAGAGTGGTAATGGTCTGTGTTCCAGTGAACTATGATTATGTAACTGCTGTGAAGTCCAAAGGAAAGAGCTTGAATGATGCCACTGATCATTCTTGTTGTTGTTGTTGCAGCAGTCAGCAATCCATAACTGGCTGCTAACAGTCAAATTACCATTGGAGCCGCAAGCAGATGCTGCAATCTTGGACAAAACACGAAGGGAGAACTGGGGGAACTCAACGGGTCAGGCAGCATCCGTGGAGGGAATGGACAGGCAATGTTTTGGATCGGAATCGAGGACCACATGAGTCTGAAGAAGGGTCCTGACCCGAAACATTGTCTGTCCACTCCCTCCACAGAGTGCTGCCTGACCCGCTGAGTTCCTCCAGCACTTTGTAGATGCCAATGGTCTGTTGTCTTTCCACCAACTACGTGTCTCTCCATGTTGTCTACACAGCTGCCGCAGGGAACAGAGGAAAACTGGCTTCAGAAACTGGAGAATAACTACTTAAACAAAAGCCCTCTCTTTGAGAAGCCCAGAATGATGAGGAGGGCTTTCATCATCCTGCATTTTGCTGACAAGGTGAGTGGTTCCAATACACACCCTCTACACTTCACGCTGCCTTAGAGAAGCAGCCAACCTAATCAAAGGTTTGTCCCACCCTGGTCATTCCTCCTCCTCCCTGATCCCATCAGGCAGAAGGTACAGAAGCTTGAAAGCGAGCACCACCGGACTCAGAAACAGCTTCGTCCCCTCTGTTATCAGGCTTCTGAATGGTCCTTCCATGGGCAAGGGCACTCTCCAATTCACCTCCACTCCTTTGTACATCTCACACTCTGTCTATGGAACTGTGTAGAAAGGAGTTGCCGATGCTGTTTACACCACAAAATGCTGGAGTAACTCAGCGGGACAGGCAGCATCTCTGGAGAAAAGAAATGGGTGACGTTTTGGGTCGAGACCCATCTTCACTGCAGAAAGGTCTCGACCTGAAACGTCACCCATTCCTTTTCTCCAGAGATGCTGCCTGATCCGCTGAGTTACTCCACCATCTTGTGTCTATCTTCGCGTCTATGGAACTGATGTGCTACAATGCTGAGAACTACATTCTGCACTCAGTATCTTCCCTATTGCTCTTTCTATTGTAGATGAATATGGCGTGATTGTATGAATGTATAGTATTATCTGATCTGCCTCTGACTCTGCCTTGCCCTTGATGATTTCCACTAATAGCAAAGTATTAAACATAAGTTTGCGCTAAACATTATACCCTTTATCCTGTATGAAAGCTTTCCACTGTACCTCCGTACACGTGTCGATAAACTAAACAGAACTGAACTGTGGACGAGTTGGTTGTAATCATGAATAGTCTTGTCACTGACTGGGCAGCACACGACATAAAAGCTTTGCACTGTACTTCGGTACATGTGATGACAATAATCTAAACTAAAACAGGTGGCGCAGCGGTAAAGTTGTTGCCCTGCAATGTTTACAGCGCCAGAGACCTGGGTTCGATCCTGACCACGGGTGCTGTCTGTACGGAGTTTGTACGTTCTCCTCGTGGCCACGAGGATTTTCTCTGAGATCTTTGGTTTCCTCCCACATTCCAAAGACGTCCAGGTTTGTAGGTTAATTGGCTTGGCATAAATGTAAAATTGTCCCTAGTGTGTGTGTAGGATAGTGTTAGTGTGGGAGGATCGCTGGTCGGTGCGGACTTGGGGGTGGGCTGAAGGGCCTGTTTCCGCGCTGTATCTCTAAACTAAACTAAACTAAAATAAGAGATTTGTTCAATTAGAGGCTTGGAATAATGGTGGTATCTTATTTCGACAAGGTGCAATATGAATGTGAAGGATTCCTGGAGAAAAACAGAGACACTCTGTACGAAGAACTCATCAATGTACTGAAGAAAAGTAAGGTTTGTGACCATCTCTGTAATGTAACATAGTTTAAGAGAGTCAGGAGTATTTAATTGAAGTTTTTACTTGCTGCAACTTAACACGCAATAACACAAAGATAAATACACAATGATCAAAAACACAATGCATTAATAATCAGGGGCGGCACATAATGGCACAGCGGTAGAGTTGCTGTCTTACAGCAGCAGAGACCTGGGTTTGATCCTGACTGTGGGTGCTGTCTGTATGGAGTTTGTACGTTCTCCCTGTGACCACGGGGGTTTTTGCAGGTGCTCTGGTTTCCCCCCACACTCAAAAGACGTGCAGGTTTGTAGGTTAATTGGATTTCACAAGTTGTAAAATTGTTCCTGGTGGGCGTAGGTTAGTGTACAGGGTGATCGCACTATTGATAAACATATGTTGTTTGATGTTTTAGAGGTGCTGGCTTGCTGCACTGGTGCATGCCATCACGAAAAAAGTACTGTGTCATAGAGAGAAATGTTACCCTTTTAAGAACAAGGCAGGCTGCTGATCTCGCATCGCTGCAGATGTTCATTCCGTTCCAAACCTTGTTTAGTTCACCCACAGACAACCCAGCTGGACTTAGCATCCCTGCATTGTTTCTTGTCTGGAAATCCATTTGGTTCCATCTCTTGCACTGTGATCTCACACAGGGTGACTATGCCTTGTGTGGAAGTCAGATTCATGCAGCACCTTGGGGAGAAAAGGCTTGACACCCGTGCTAATCAAGAGTCTTATCTGTTGGCAAATGAAACCAGGGTACTATTGAGAATCTATGCTATTAGCTGATATTGTCAATTAGAGATATTATATTTTGTTGTAGTAGAGATGGTTTCTTTTGTTGTTTTAGCTAATATAAAATGAATGCTTATTTTAGTGGAAAGCAGTAAGATGGATGCTCGTGGCAGAAATGTTATCCTTGGGAACAGAATGTGTTTGTCCCTTTACGAATGATAAGGAGTGTACAGAAGAGATGGGCTATTGTCCTCTCCCACTACTCTGTCTGACTGTGCGAGTGCTGTGTATTGAAACAGTAAAGCAAGGTCATGCAGCTACGAGATTGCTCGTCTAGAGAGATAAGAAAGTTTCTTTCTTAGTAACAACTCCTTATTTGGGTGCGTGTGAAAGTAGGAAAAGTTTTGAATCCACTCTAGGTAAATTGATGCGTTTCTCTAAAAACATGTGACTTATATTAATGGTTTGGTTTCTGAGCATGTGACCTGTATCAATGATTTTGTCTTCTCTGTAACCATGGGAATTGTATTAGATGTGTAATTGGTCCTTGTATTAGATGTGTAATTGGTCCTTGATTTCTTTTTGTCACACCTCTCTTTTTCTGTATAAAAAAGTAAACAATGGTGGAGAAGTTGTTCTTCCCCTCCCCTGAGTTGAGATCTCTTCAGACACTAGTGTTGTGTCTGGAGATCTTCTCGGGAACAACCCCATGGTGGAATAAATCTGATGTTCTAATCCAGTATCACGTGTGATTATTCAGACTGAAGGTAAAGAATTTGATTTAACACCATCTCAGTCCCAAATAAGGGACAAGATGACGTCACCACCCCTCGCCCCACGTGACCTCACCCAGCCAGCGGCCATGTGCTCCCGCTCCACCAATGGCGGCCACCTGGGCCGGGAGGCGGGTTGCTATGCAACCTCCGTTAGGTGGCGTCCGGGCCTACAGCGTCCGGGCCTACAGGGTCCAGGCCTACAGCGTCCAGGCCTTGGGACCTACACTGTCCGGGCCAACAGCGTCCGGGCCTTGGGACCTACACTGTCCGGGCCTACAGCGTCCGGGCCTACAGCGCCCCCCCCCCGGGCCTAATACGGGACAAGGGTGGTCCTGTATGGGACAAAACAATTTCACCCAAAATACGGGATGTCCAGGCTAATAAGGGACAGTTGGCAACCCTAAACCAGGGGCATCTTGCTCAGCATGGACTAATTGGGCCAAAGGGCCCGTTTCTATGCTGTATGTCTCTATGAAAGAGTACAAGTGCAGGAACATCGAATTGCATGCAGCATGCAAGGCTTAAAATACATTGCAATAAATCTGGTCTTTGTGCTTTTTTTAATTACACAGTTGCATCTACTGGCTAATTTCTTCCAAGACAATGATTCGTCCAAGGGGAACCTAAATGCGAACATTAAAGTTCGGGCGGCGAGAACGGGCTTCAAGTCCTTTAACAAGCAACACAGGACCACAGTCGGCAGTAAGGTACAGTTGTTTCTTCTACAGTAAGATCTTCTAACATAGTCGTGAATTTTTAAAAAACCTTTAAAATCCTGCTTAAATTATATTAAAATTATTTAATAAACAAGAAATAAATGTTTGACTTTCTAACCCTCTTTAAATTATATTAATTCCAGTTTCGTAGTTCTCTGCACCTGCTGATGGAGACCCTCAATGCCACAACTCCTCACTACGTACGATGCATTAAACCAAATGATTCCAAGGTCCCATTTGAGTAAGTTGTCCTGACTTCTTAAAGTTGGTTCCAAAATGAAACGTAGAAACATAGAAAATAGGTGCAGGATGAGGCCATTTGACCCTTCGAGCCAGCACCGCCATTCATTGTGATCATGGCTGATCGTCCACAATCAGTAACCTGTGCCTGCCTTCTCCCCATATCCCTTGATTCCACTAGCCCCGAGAGCTCTATCTAACTCTCTTTTAAATTCATCCAGTCAATTGGCCTCCACTGCCTTCTGTGGCAGAGAATTCCACAAATTCACAACACTCTGGGTGAAAAAGTTCTTTCTCATCTCAGTTTTAAATGGCCTCCCCTTTATTCTTGGACTGTGGCCCTTGGTTCTGGACTTCCCAATCATTGGGAACATTTTTCCTGCATCTAGACTGTCCAGTCCTTTTATAATACTTAATCTTAAACCGCGAGCAAAATATCAATTTCAAATTCAATACAGTGACTTTAGGACACAGCGGCAGAGTTGCTGCCTCTCAGCGCCAGAGACCCTGGTTCGATCCTGACTACGGGTGCTGTCTGCGCGGAATTTGTACGTTCCCCCTGTGACCACGTGGGTTTTCTCCAGGTGCTCTGGTTTCCTCCCACACTCAAGAACTGCAGGTTTGCAGATTAATTGGCTTCTGTCAAATTGTCCCTAGTGTGCAAGATACCAACGTGGGATAACACAGAACTAGTGTACGGATGATCAATGGCCAGCATGGACTTGGTGGGCCAAAGGGCCTGTTTCCACGGAGTATCTCTAAACTAAAAAAGTTGCCCCTCAGGTCCGTATTAAATCACTCTCCTCTCACCTTAAACCTATAAAAAGTTTGTCGGTTAGTTGACTTTGGTAAAATTGTAAATGGTCGCTAGTGTCCAGGATAATGCTAATGTACGGGGGGTCACTGGTCGGACAGACTCGATGGGCAGAAGGGCCTGTTTCTGCGCTGTATCTCTAAACTAAACTCAACTTGTGATTTGTAGATATGATTCCAAGAGAGTGGTCCAGCAGCTGAGAGCATGTGGCGTACTGGAGACGATTCGGATCAGCGCCCAGAGTTATCCTTCCAGGTAAACACCAGCCTTTGCCATCCAGTCATGACTGTGTGAATCACAAAGCTGTACAGCAGGGAAACCAGCCCTTCAGCCCACCTTGTTCATGCCGACCAGGTGGGCAGGTTGGGCCGGTCCCATTGGCCTACATTTGGCCCACATCCATCAAAACCTTTCTTAACCATATATATATGTCCAAACATCTTTTAAAAGTTCTATAAGGTGACACAGTGGCACAGCGATAGAGTTGCTGCCTTACTGCGGCATAGACCTGGGTTCGATCCTGACTACGGGCGCTGTCTGTACGGAGTTTGTACGTTCTCCCTGTGACCACGTGATTTTTCTCCGGTGCTCCAGTTTCCTCCCACACTCCAATGATGGACTGGTTCGTAGGTTAATTGGCTTTGGTAAAGTAGTAAAATTGTCCTTGTTGCGTAGGATAGTGCTAATTAATGCACGAGGTGATTGCTGGTTGGCGTGGGCTAAAGGGCCTGTTTCTACGCTGGTAGACACAAAATGCTGGAGTAACTCAGCGGGTCAGGCAGCATCTCGGGAGAGAAGGAATGGCTGACGTTTTGGGTCGAGACCTGAAACGTCACCCATTCCTTCTCTCCCGAGATGCTGCCTGACCCGCTGAGTTACTCCAGCATTTTGTGTCTACCTTCGATTTAAACCAGCATCTGCAGTTTTTTTTTCTTACTGTTTCTACGCTCTATCTCTAAAGTCTAAAGCTTCCTCTGCCAGCTCGTTCTAGATACAGACAAACCTCTGGGTGGAAAAGACTGCCCCATGAGGCCCCTCTTAAATCTCTCCTCTTAAGCCTACGTCCTCTACTTTTTAAATTCTCTACCCTGGGGGGAACAAGTGAAGTTGTGCAAAACATAAATATAAATATTTCGTTTTCAGATGGACATACTTTGAGTTCTTCAGCCGTTATGGTATTTTGATGTCGCAACACGATTTGGCAATAAAGGACAAAAAACAGATTTGCAAAGAGGTCTTGCAACGTTTAATTCAGGTCGGTATGCAAAGGATACGCGGTTAAAACACTGTCGTCCAACTTATTATTAACCCTCGTCAGTGGCAACACTTTTTTTCTCAACTGATCACAGTTCTGATACTTGCCCCATTCAGACCAACATGTGATGTCTGATGCTGTGGAAAGACATGCAGGTGCAATTGTTGGGCCTTAAGAATTTAGTCCTGATGTGTAGAGACGGGGTGCAAAAATGTGATCACATAGTTCTAGCGTGAATTGGCAAACAATGGTCAGCATGGACCCGAAGATAGACACAAAATGCTGAGGTAACTCAATGGGACAGGTAGCATCTCTGGATAGAAGGAATAGGTGATGTTCCGGGACGGGAAAAGTCACCCATCCCTTCTCTCCAGAGATGCAGCCTGTCCCGCAGTCACTCCAGCATTTTGTGTCTACCTTTAGTGTAAGCCAGCATCTGCAGTTCCTTTTGCCAGCTTGGACTCAATGGGCAGAAAGGCCTGTTTCCATGCTGTATCTTTCAATTCAATTCAATTTTGTGCTCTGCACACCAAGCATATTGGATTTAAGTCTTGCTATTTTATTTTAGTGAATGATAATTATTTTGTTCCTTGCAGGATTCAAACCAATTTCACTTTGGTAAAACAAAGATTTTCTTCCGAGCAGGGCAGGTGGCCTATTTGGAAAAACTACGCGCAGATAGACTTAGGGCAGCTTCGGTCACCATTCAGAAAAATCTACGCTGCTGGATTCAACGGAAAAAGTTCCTCACACTCAAACAAGCTACTATTATCATCCAGCAGTATGTTCGTGGGCAGCGTACCATACGGTAGGTATCACAAAATGGTGGAGTAACTCAGCGGGTCAGGCAGCATCTAGGAGAGAGGGAATGGGTGACGTTTCGGGTCGAGACCCTTCTTCAGACATACCTTAGGATCACTGCCCGCTAACATGAATTTATTGCTTGCTTTATAAAACTATTGCAAAATTTAATAAAACTATTTTAATAGGAGAATATGTAGAATTATAATATAGAAACATAGAAAGTATAGTAGGTGCAGGAGGAGGCCATTCGGCCCTTCGAGCCAGCACCGTCATGCAATGTGATCATGACTGATCATCCAAAGTCATTATCCCGTTCCTGCTTTTTCCCCATATTCCTTGATTCTGTTAGCACTTAGAGCTATATCTAACTCCCTCTCTTGAAAAAACAGGGATAGAGAGGGTTAACATAGAAACATAGAAAATAGGTGTAGGAGGAGGCCATTCGGCCCTTCGAGCCAGCACTGCCATTCATTGACGTACAGGTATGTAGGTTAATTGGCTGGGTAAATGTAAAAATTGTCCCTAGTGGGTGTAGGATAGTGTTAATGTACGGGGATCGCTGGGCAGCACGGACTTGGTGGGCCAAAAAGGCCTGTTTCCGGCTGTATATATATGATATGATATGATATGATTGTGATCATGGCTGATCATCCACAATCAGTAACCCATGCCTGCCTTCTCCCCATACCCCTTGATGCCGCTAGCCCGTAGAGCTCTATCTAACTCTCTTTTAAATTCATCCAGTGAATTGGCCTCCACTATCTTCTGTGGCAGAGAATTTCACAAATTCACAGCTCTCTGGGTGAAAAAGCTTTTTCTCATCTCAATTTTAAATGGCCTCCCCTTTATTCTTAGACTGTGCCCCCTGGTTCTGGACTTCCCCAACATTGGGAACATTTTTTCTGCATCTAGCTTGTCCAGTCCTTTTATAATTTTATATGTTTCTATAAGATCCCCTCTCATCCTTCTAAATTCCAGTGAATACAAGCCCAGTCTTTCCAATCTTTCCTCATACTGTATGATAGTCCCGCCATCCCAGGGATTAACCTCGTTGTTGAAGTTACTAATGCTGACCTATTTATTCACTTCACACATGAGAACATTTAGGATAATCTTACTGCTGAATTTAAATTTTAAGGTTTAACTTTAAAAAACTTTGAAAGATTTTCAGGGCAATTCTACATCAGAGATGGACGCAAAGTGCTGGAGTAACTCAGCGGGTCAGGCAGCATCTATGGAGAAAATGGATGGGTGACGTTTCGGGACTGAAATCTGAAGAAAGATCCAGACCCGAAACGTCACCTATCCATTTTCGCCAGAGATGCTGCCTGACCCGCTGAGTTACTCCGGCACTTTATGCCATTCTTTGGCATAAACCAGCATCTGCAATTCCTTCTTATTCCAATTGTACTTCAGAGTTTGAGATGTAAGAAAATAACTGCAGATGCTGGTACAAATCGAAGGTATTTATTCACAAAATGCTGGAGTAACTCAGCATGTCAGGCAGCATCTCGGGAGAGAAGGAATGGGTGACGTTTCGGGTCCGAAACGTCACCCATTCCTTCTCTCCTGAGATGCTGTCTGACATGCTGAGTTACTCCAGCATTTTGTGAATAAATACCAGAGTTTGAGATGATAAGTGAGTGCACACACCTCTAGTGTAGCAATGGCATGAAAGGCAACTCAAATCATTTTAAAGAGTTTATTTTCTATGGATTTTGGGGCATTAGTGATGTGAAGTGGGGATAGACCTGCCTCCTTCTCTGATACGATGCATCAATCCTTTGGAAATATTTTTTTGGTTGTTACATAATTTTAAGTGGGAAAATATGACTATTAATAATCCCTATGGATTCCAATATCTATTTGTCTTATAGACAATAGGTGCAGGAGGAGGCCATTCGGCCCTTCGAGCCAGCACTGCCATTCAATGTGATCATGGCTGATCATTCTCAATCAGTACCCCATTCCTGCCTTCTCCCCATACCCCCTGACTCCGCTATCCTTAAGAGCTCTATCTAGCTCTCTCTTGAATGCATTCAGAGAATTGGCCTCCACTGCCTTCTGAGGCAGCAAATTCCACAGATTCACAACTCTCTGACTGAAAACGTTTTTCCTCTTGGATATTAATACACAAATACTGTGGAAGATCACATTATGTTTTGGAGTCAAGGAGCTTTATGGAGACAGGCCCTTCGGCCCACCTTGTCCATGCTGACCCATTTGCCTTCATTTGGCCCAAAATGCTCCAAACCCTTCCTATCCTTATCTCTATCCAAATGTCTTTCAAAAGCTGTAGCTGTATCCATTTCTCTAGCTGCCTCTGGATTATGTTGTCTTACTCCCCTTTGTGACCCCACTGTGGATATTTGTGGATATTTCTAAGGTAAAATCAGTCAGTCTAGTTTATTGTCACGTGTACCGAGGTACAGTGAAAAGCTTTTGTTGCGAGCTATCCAGCCAGCAGAAAGACAATACATGATTACAATCGAGCCATTTTCAGTGTATCGATAGATAGATACATGATAAGGGAATAACGTTTAGTGCAAGGTAAAGCCAGCTAAGTCCGATCAAGGATAGTCTGAGGGTCACCAATGAGGTGGATAGTAGTTCGGCACTGCTCTCGGGTTGTGGTAGGATGGTTCAGTTGCCTGATAACAGCTGGGACGAAACTCTCCCTGAATCTGGAGGTGTGCGTTTTCACACCTCCAGAGATGGAAAGATTCTTGATTAGTGCGTGTGTCAGAGGTTATGGGGAGAAGGTAGGAGATTGGGGTTAGGAGGAGAGATAGATAGGCCATGATTGAATGGCGGAGTAGACTCGATGGGCCGAACGGCCTAATTCTGCTCCTATCACTTATTACCTTGCATTTTATTCCCCGTGAAGGATAGACGTTAACAATTTATTTGCTCTGCTGTGGTCTTCATCTCGTGGATTAAGATGCAGTTGTGCGTGGTGAACCTGAGGCAGCCGCGGCTAATGAGGGGGTGCGTTTGTTTAATTGAAGGCATGTGTTGACGGCCACGACCCTGAAGCAAGCGTGGGCGGCCGGCATCATCCAGAAGCATTGGCGGGGCTGCTTGGCGCGGCGGCTCTACCGGCTGGTCATGGTGGCCACCGTGGTGATCCAGTCCCACACCCGCGGCTGGCTGGCCCGGAGACGCTACAAGAAGGTAAGACCAGAGCCAGCTGCTGAGCAACCCGCTCAACTCCAACATGAGAGCGTTGGTCTGCCGCTTGTCCTTGTCCGTGGAGCTGCTGTGGAGATGGTCGATAGCTTCATGCTCCTAGGCGTCCATGTCACCAGCAACCTAGAAAGGACACAAGGTGATGGAGTAACTCAACAGGTCAGACAGCGTCTCTGGAGAACATGGATAGGTGACGTTCGGGGTCGGGACCCTTCTTCAGACCAGCAACCTAATCTGAGCCATTCACGCTGGGGCGGTGATCAGCAAAGCGCATTTTCTGAGGCTTCTGAGTAGATCTGGCATGTCCAAGTAGGACTTTCACGAGTGGTGGTAGAGCTAATGCCTCGCAGCGCCAGAGACCCGGGTTTGATCCTGACTGCGGAGTTCTCCCCTGGGGCTTGCGTGGGTTTTCTCTGAGATTTTCGTTGTCCTCCCACAGTCCAAAGAAGTACAGGTTTGTAGGTTAATTGGCCCTAGTGTGTGCAGGGTAGTGTAAACGTGCGGGCATCACTGGTCGTTGAGGACTCTGTGGGCCAAAGGGCCTGTTGCTGCACTGTATCTCGAAACTAAACTAAACCTGCAGATGCACTATCGAAAGTATTTGAATCTCAACCTGACATGGCAACAGCTCTGCGCTTGTCCACCTGAACCTGCCGAAAGTGGTGAACACAGTAGGGTTGCCAACTTCCTCACTCCCAAATACAGGACAAAGGGTGACGTCACCCGGCCAGAGGCCACGTGCTCCCGCTCCACCAATGGCGGCCGCCCGGCACGGGAGCGCGTGGCCGATGGCTGGGTGAGGTCACGTGGGGCCCGGGGCGGTGACGTCACCTTTTGTCCCTTATTTGGGAGTGTGGAAGTTGGCAACCCTACTAATACGGGACAAGGGTGGTCCCGTACGGGACAAACAAGTTCAGCCCAAAATACGGGATGTCCCGGCTAACACGGGACAGTTGGCAACCCTAGAACGTAGCCCATTGCTGCTTTTCTCCAGCATTTTGTTTTAATGTGAGAATCCACAAAATAGATGTTATTTTCTCAACTGCTGATGCAGGACACCATGGAAGGTAGTCTTAACTTTGTTCAATATTTGTTACAGATGGTGAAGGACCAGAAAGCGTTAATAATTCAAAAGCATGTCCGTGCCTGGCTGGTACGGCGCCGGTACCAGAGTATACGCAGATTTGTTTTGAACATCCAGCTCACGTTTCGTGTGAAACAACTCCACAGGAAACTGGACGAGCAGGTGGGTTTCATGTTTACCAGCCGGCTGGAAGGATACACACAGACATTGCGTGTTCATAAGTTGGAGGCCATTCGGCCCATCGAGTCTACTCCGCCATTCAATCATGGCCGATCTACCTTTCCCCTCTCAACCCCATTCTCCTGCCTTCTCCCCATAACCCCTGACACCCGCACTAATCAAGAATCTGTCAAGCTCCACCTTAAAATAAAAAAAACAATGACGTGGCCTCCACAGCCGTCTGCAGCAATGAATTCCACAGATTCACCACCCTCTGACTAAAGAAATTCCTCCTCAACTCCTTTCTTAAGATATATGTCCTTTTATTCTGTGGCCATGGCCTCTAGTCCTGGACTCTCCCACTAGTGGAAACATCCTCTCCACATCCACTCTATCCACAGTAGCCTTAATATAAATCCAGTTTCAAAATACATATAGGGTATAGACCTCCCAGTCTCTATGTAATTATAGATAAAAGGTTAAATGGGGGGGATGTATGTAATGGGGTGCCCAGAACCGCAAACAATACTCCAAATGCAGCCCAACCAACAACCTTTAAAGCTGCATCATGACATCCTGACTCTTGTGCTCAATGCCCTGGCCAATGAAGGTGGCTTTCTTCACCACTCTATCTACTTGTGTTGTGTTGCTTTGGTGGTTCAGGGAAAAGGTCTGTGTTGCAACTGCTAAAGACTCCATGACAGGAGTTCTTCCCAGAAGGCAGTCTGTGGACTCCCAGAGGCAGGAGTCATGCAGCGTTGATGGTTTCATGGGGCACCCTGAAAATGCGTCCATAGTAGGCCTAGAGTCTTACAACGTGGAAACAGGCTCTTCGGCCTAACTTGGCCACACCGACCAACATGTCCCATATACACTAGTCTCACCTGCCTGCATTTAGCCCATATCCCTCTAAAGCCTTCCTATACATATTCCTGTCTAAATGTTTCTTAAATATTGTAATTGCACCTGTCTCAACTAACTGTTCTGGCTGCTCGTTCCATACACCTACCACCCTATGTGTGGAAAAAGTTACCCCTCCGATTCCTATTAAATCTTTCCAGTCTCACCTTAAACTTATGTCTTCTGGTTCTCAACTCCCTTACTCTGGGCAAGAGACTCTGTGCACCTATCCGATCTGTTCCTCTTATGATTTTGATCACCCCTCATCTATGCAGAGGCTCTTGGCTTTTCAAGGAGAATCTGGAGTGGTTTGATGAGATTGACGGGGGGGTTAGGAAACTGGAGCACCCAGATGGAATCCATGCCGTCACTGGCCGAATGTACAACCTCCACACAGACAGCAGCCAAGGTCAGGATTCAATCCGGGTCTCTGCTACTGAGAGGCAGCAGCTCTACCAGCTGCGACCACTGTGCCACCTCAAATCTCTGAGATCCGCCTTCACGGGAACCTGAGGGGCAGCTTTTGCACGCAGAGGGTGGTGAGCTTGTGGAACGAGCTGCCAGAGGAGGTAGTTGCGGCAGGTACAAGAACAACATCTGAAAGACATTTTGACAGGTACGCGGATAAGAAAAGTTTCGAGGGATATATGGGCCAAATGCAGGCAAACGGGACTAGCTTAGATGGGTCTTCATGGGCGAGTTTAGCCTGTTTCCATGCTGTTGCAGAATGATGCTAGTAATTTTTCAGAAATGTTGACGAGCAGGTTTGTGATATGTTTCTATCTATCTCAGTTACGTCTAGGTCAGAATTATTTTGTGATTCATGAGCAAATATCAGGAAAAATTATTCTGGAATGTTCCGTGAAGCCAGTTACGTCTCAAAATAGTACGCCCGAGTTTATTTGCACAAGTTTAAAATGATTTGGATGCAATCTTTTCAACAACGGAGCGGTTTTGACTCCTCCGTGTCTTGGGTGATGCATGGTGAATATTTAATTTGTTTTGGTAAAATAACCGTTGAATATTTGTGAATCTGTGTGTGGTGTCTGGTGCCAGGGCAAAGAGAACAAAGGCTTGCTGGAACGTTTGACTTCCATATCCACACTTCACTCGACCGATGTGGGCAAGTTTCGCAAAGTTGAGGAAGAGTTGAAAAAAACGATGACGCAAAAGAAATTCATCGAAGACCAAATGAAGAAAAGCAAGTCACAAACAGAGCAGGTAATTCTTTTTATGGAACAACACAGAATCCTATTCAAGTGGATTAACTTACTGTTGCCAAGGGGATGCATGCGGAAGAATTTAACTTTCCATTTTCTATAAAGTTACTGCCAGGTCAACTTTATACTTTATTTTTTTTTAGTTTAGAAGCAGAGCATAGAAACAGGCCCTTCGGCCCACCGACCGATGATCCTCGCACATTAACACTATCTTACACGCACTAGGGACAATTTTACATTTACACCAAGCCAACAAACCTGTACGTCTTTGGAGTGTGGGAGGAAACCAGAGATCACGGAGAAAACCCATGCAGGTCACAGGGAGAACGTACAAACTCCGTACAGACAGCACCCGTAGTTCCGATTGAACCCGGATCTCTGGCGCTGTAAGGCAGTAGCTCTACCGCTGCACCATCGTGCAGCCCTTCGAAGAAGGACCTCAACCCGAAACGTCACCTGTCCGTTCCCTCCACAGACGCTGCCTGACCCGCTGAGTTCCTCCAGCTCTAGATTACAGCATCTGCCGTTCCTTGTGCCTCTATCTTAATTCTTCCTTTTATTTTTAAATTCTCGCAGGTACTGTCAGAGCTTCGAAAGGAAACGTTAACACTGCGGGGCCAAAATGAGAAGTTGAAGAAGCAACACCAAGAACAGACCCAAGAAATGAAAGGTACGGTTTCTCTCTGCAGAAGTAGATTTTGATGTTAGCGCCCAAGTATTAACGGTGCCAGGTGTTAGCTCTGTCAGGAACTGTTGGATGACATGTCTGTCTTTGGGCATGAAGAAAAACAGTGGTAATCTCCCCCAACGGGGGGCACGGTGGCACAGGGGGTAGAGTTGCTGCCTTACAGCGCCAGGGTCCCAGGTTCAATCCTGACTACGGGTGCTCGCTGTACGGAGTTTGTACGTTCTCCCCGTGACCTGTGTGGGTTTTCTTCGGGATCTCTGGTTTCCTCCCACACTCCAAAGACATACAGGTTTTGTAGGTTAATTGGCTTGGGTAAAATTGTAAATTGTCCCTAATGTGTGTAGGGTAGTGTTATTGTTTGAGGATCGCTGGTCGGTACGGACTCGGTGGGCCAAAGGGCCTGTTTCCGCGCTGTATCTCTAAAATAAAATAAAATAAATGAAAGGGTGTTTAAAGCATGTATAAAGGGTGTATACCTGCACTTAGATACCAACCATTTTTGAACGTCACCTTTGACAGTGCAGTTAGCGCGACCAAGGAGAGTTAGTTTGGATTCTGGAGGAGATCTTGAAGCGAGACCTTCATCAAGAATCTACTCTCAGAAGAGAAAACGGAAGCAAATCAGTGCACCCATTTTGATCAAGTCCCTGCTGGAACAATGAATCCTCAATGTTGTTGACACTGATGATTGGAGCCGAGCCGATGGGCCTGTCTGTTTCGATAACCACTGCACAATGCGTATTTGATCATTTCTGTTTATTTACAGTAAAAGTGGATCAAATTACACAGATGCATCTTGGCAATTTGGAAAGGGAAGAGCATCAAAGAAGGTACATCATATCGGTAGAAACAAGGAACTACAGATGCTGGTTTACAAGAATAGACACAAAGTGCAGCCAACAAGATATCAACAGAACAACAGTTTAAACGCTACAAACCAATCATAGCAATGTTTTACACTTTAAAAAAAATAAAAAAATTATCAGAATTATAATTTGAAAAGACAAGCAAACATTGGACCAAGGAAAGTTATACTTGACAAAAGGTTAGGTTGAAAAAAGTGGACCTTAAGGAGAATTTCAAAGAAAGTTGAGGTTCTTAAAGATTTGGTGATGGAAATAAGCGGCATTTGCAACAGCGATATCTTCGTTCACACATTATTGTATTATTAATTATAATATATTTACCTGTGTGTTATTGCATTTACGGGCCTGTAATGGGATACATGGCCTCATTTTGCAACTATTGGGTCTAGGTTTATTATTGTCACTTGTACCAAGATACAGTGAAAAGCTTTGTTTTGCAATGCATCCAATCAAATATAATAACGCTATACAAAAAAACATCCAAGGAAAACTTAGAGCAAGACTTAGAGCAAAGGGGAAGGTAGTTCTCAGCATTGTACAGGTAGAAAAGAGAATTAGCAGAGTTGAACGATTGTATCAGATGAGAGCAGATCCTCCTCTGGGAACAGCTAGTTGATTCACCACACTCCAGCACCATCTTGTCCTTGCTGAGGCATTTGAACGCTGCACAACACTACCCTCAGCCTCCGCAACCATGATCTCCTATGGAGAAAAAAAACCGCAAAGCTCTGGATTAACTCAATGGATCAATGGCATCATCCCTAGAGAACATGCATAGGTGACGTTTCAGGTTGGGACACTTCACCAGTCTGAAGAAGGCCCAAACCCAAAACATCACTAAATCATGGGTAGACACAAAATGCTGGAGTAACTCAGCGGGTCAAGCAGCATCTCGGGAGAGAAGGACTGGGTGACGTTTCGGGTTCTTCAGACTGATGTCAAGGGAGGGGGCGGGACAATGATAGAATGTAGTCGGAGACAGTGAGACAAGTGAGAGAGAATTAAACCAGCATCTGCTAGTTTTTTTCCCCTACGTCACTGAATCATGTTCTCCCGGGATGCCACATGACCAGCTGAGTTACTCCTGCACTTTGTGTCTTTTTTTGTAAACCAGCATGTGCAGTTCATTGTTTATACATGATCTATTATGGACTTTTTTTTTGTTACACTATGGGCTCCAGTTTTGCATTATTATGGCCTGGTTACCGAATATGGCTGACTATTAATTTATTGTATTCTTGATTATTAAATATTTGTGTGTTATTGGAGTTTTGGGCTACTTATGCTGCAGCAAGTTAGAATTTCACTGTTCTGTGGCAAGTACAAAGGACAATTAAACACTCTTGACTCACTTCACTTGACTATTGTAACTTTCAATGATCTACAATGTACACCAGTAAGAGATATCTGTATAGGAAGGAACTGCAGATGCTGGTTTACACTGAAGATAGACACAAAATGCTGGAGTAACTCAGCGGGACAGGCAGCATCGCTGGAGAGAAGGAACGGGTGGCGTTTCGCTCGAGACCCTTCTTCAGACTGAGGAAGGGTCTCCACCCGAAACGTCGCCCGTTCCTTCTCTCCAGAGATGCTGCCCGTCCCGCTGAGTTACTCCAGCATTTTGCGTCTATAATTACACGAGAAAGAGATTTGCTGACAGCTGTGGACAATGCTATTTTCAGGCTAATCTCGCTCTTTCCTGCTCTGTTCCCTTTAGGAAATCAGAGAACAATTTTCAGATCCAGACGGAGGACTATGAGAATCAAATTGGGGCGCTGAACGATGAAGTGAAGCACCTGCGAGAGGAAAGAACACAACTGCAGGAACAGGTCCACGATGAGTATCTGGCAAATGAGGATCTGCGGAAGGAACTGGCACAACTGACTAATGAAGCGCTGGTATGTACAACAGGACAATAGACAATAGGTGCAGGAGTAGGCCATTCGGCCCATTGAGCCAGCACCACCATTCAATGTGATCATGGCAGATCATTCTCAATCAGTACCCCGTTCCTGCCTTCTCCCCGTACCCCCTGACTCCGTTATCCTTAAGAGCTCTATCTAGCTCTCTCTTGAATGCATTCAGAGAATTGGCCTCCACTGCCTTCTGAGACAGTGAATTCCACAGATTTACAACTCTCTGACTGAAAAAGTTTTTCCTCATCTCCGTTCTAAATGGCCTACCCCTTATTCTTAAACTGTAGCGGCCTGGTAGCGGCCGCCATTGGTGGAGCAGGAGCACGTGGCCGCTGGCTGGGTGAGGTCACGTGGGGCGCGGGGCGGTGACGTCACCCTTTGTCCCGTATTCGGGAGTGAGGAAGTTGGCAACCCTAACCTGGTGATGACTGACCATCAGATCTGTACACGAATTAACAGGTGACTCATCCAATCCACAGATAATCCCAAAACTGAAAGGGGATATCACGACACTTGAACTGACGAAACAAGGTCTAGAAATGTGCCTGCAAAATCAAAGGAAAGAAATGAGAGGTAACACTGGTTTAAGTCCCCTTATGAATGAGCACAGTGCATGCTGACTATTCAAAGAAAATATTGTTGTGAATGTTCAATCTTACAAAGTGGACTTTTGACCAGTTATTTCTTTGCAAGTGCCACTCATTAGCTTGCTTGCAAAAACAAAGCTTTCTCACTATATCTCGGTACAAGTGGCAATAATGAACTTCAAGCCTGATGTCCATGCTGTGATTCTCCCTGGGGAATGACCGAGGTTGAAGTTGTGCTGATTGTACTGTGGTATTTGATTCTAAATCGTCAGCAAAATTGCAAATGTGACGTGCAGCACGCGATATTATAAGCCTTTGCAAACGTAAAATCGTACAATTATCATGGGCGTATCGGTAGAGTTGCTGCCTGACTACCTGTGCTGCATGTATGGGATTTGAACGTTCTCCCCGTAACCTGCGTGGGTTCTCTCCGGGCGCTCCGGTTTCCTCGCACTCTCCAAAGACGTGCAGGTTTGTAGGTTAATTGGCTTTGGAAAAATTGTAAATTGTCTCTAGTGTGCGTGGGGTAGTGCGAGTGTGCCGGGATCGCTGGTCGGCGAGGACTCGGTGGGCCGATGAGCCCTTTTCCGCGCTGTGTCTCTGAACCAAATCTTGCTGTTTTTCACAGAAAAAGTGGAAGAGATCACGCATCAACTCCTCAGCGGCCTTGAGGGTGAAGAGTTACGAAAGAGGTATACAGTTTCATCAAGACGCACGGGACCGCGGATGCTGGAATCTTTGAGCAAAACAGTGTGTGGGCGGCCCAGTGGCGTAGCTGGTAGACCTTCTGCCTCACAGCATCTGGCCTCGGGTGCTGTCTGCGTGGAGTTTGCACGCTCTTCCTGCGACCGTGTGGGTTTCCTCCGGGTGCTCCAGCTTCCCAAAGACACGCGTGTTTGTGGGTTTATTGGCCCTCTGTAAATTGCCACTGATGTTTAGGGAATGGATGAGAAACTGGGATAGAATGGAAATAGGGTGAATGGGTAATCGATGGTTGGCATGGGCCTGATGGGCTGAAGGGACTGTGTCCATGCTGTTTCACCAAACCAAAGGTAGACACAAAGTGCTGGAGTAACTCAGCGGGTCAGTCAGCACCGCTGGAGAGAAGGAACTAAACCAAGCCGAGGGCTGGAGTAACTTTGCAGGTCAGGCAGCGTCTGTGGAGGGAGTGGACAGAGAGTCTGGGTTGATATAACCAGTCTGAAGAAGGAACATGACCTGAAATGTCCCTCCACTGATTAATGCAATTTAAATGAACTGCAGATGCCGGTTTATACCAGAGGTCGACACAAAGTGCTGGAGTAACTCAGCGGGTCAGGCAGCATCTCTGGAGAAAATGGATAGGTGGCATTTCGGGGCGGAACCCTTCTTCAGTGATTGTGGGGGGGGGGAGGGGGAGAATATTCATTACGTACATTGATGCTGCCTGGCTCGCTCGGGTACTCCAGCACTTTGTGTTTTGCTATAAATTGTCATGCTTCGATTTAGCAGAAATAATACTTGCGTCACTCAAGAGGTGTGTTGCTCTGGGAACTGACAGAGGTGATGTTTGTGCGAAACGATGTTTTATTTCAATATGCAATGAAGTAAAACCTGGACTCGCACCAACGAAATTAGTGAGAGAACAGCACGTCAGTTTTGAATCATCGGCTCAGACTGTGGGCGTGTACCATCTGCTGCAGTTCATAACCAAACTGCAGCTAATACACCAAAATGACTTGTTGGCAAGACCACCTGGTAAGGTGACATCCAAATATTCTCAAATGTCACTCACTGAAGCTCCTTTCAGTCACTATCACATCTTTGGGTATGTGTGATATGAATAAACAAACGAGGTTTAAACTTTATGTAGGAAGGAACTGCAGACGCTGGTTTACACTGAAGATAGACACAAAACGCTGGAGTAACTCAGCGGGTCAGGCAGCATCTCTGGAGAGAAGGAATGGGTGACGTTTTGGGTCAAGACCCTTCTTCGGACTGATAGTTAAACTTTGATGTCTTATGTGCCAAAGATGTTGTATTCGGTTGGATTGCAATAAACTCCACCACTATCTTAGAAAATGCTGAAAGCCAATTCAGAACACGAGTGTATTTAGAACATAGAACATACAGCGCAGGAACTAGTCGGTTGGCCCACGATGTCTGCTCTGAACATAATGTCGAGATAAACTAATCCCTTCTGCCTACACGTGATTTATATCCCTCCGTTCCCTGCATATCCATGTGCCTTATCTAAAAGCTTCTTAAATACCACTGTCCCGGTTTGATCCTGACCACGGGTGCTGAGTTTGTACGTTCTCCCTGTGACCACGTGGGCTTTCTCCGGGTGCTCCGGTTTCCTCCCACATTCCAAAGACATACAGGTTTATAGGTTAATTGGCTTCCTGGTCTGTCTTTATTTGGGTAGACAGCGATTATGGTGAAAATTGTAGTATTAAAATGCAATTTATGGAGAAATAAAGTTTTATAAACACTTTAATGAAGAGCCTCTGAAAGGCAAACATAAAAAAGATTTGTTAAAAAAAACCCCCAATAAAATAAGAATTAAGATGACAGCTTAGATTATTAAAGAAGTTTCGGTCTCATTGTGTTGGTTATTATAATCTATTATTAAATGGTTACAGCTGGTTTATAGTAACGTGAATTGAATTCCAGTCCGTATCTGGAATAAGCTGCATGAGGAAGCTATAGAAGTGGACACAATTATGACTTTTAAAAGACATTTGGATAGATATTGCCTTTCTGCTGACTGTTAGCATGCAACAAAAGCTTTTCACTGTACCTCGGTACAAGTGGCAATAAACTAAACCCAACTCAACTCAAGGCAAATGCAGGCAAATAGGACAAGCCCAACATGCCAACTTGGTGGGCATGGACAAGGTGGGCTGAAGGGTCTGTTTCAATGCTGTACAGCTCTGACTATAAGGACGGTACTATCACTAGTCAGACAGTGAGGTAGGAGTCAGATTTGCACTCAAAGAAAACGTTAGAAAACTGTGGTACTTTTCGGAAGAGAGACACAAAAAGCTGGAGTAACTCCTTCAGTCTCGACCCGAAACGTCACCCATTCCTTCTCTCCAGAGATGCTGCCTGACCCGCTGAGTTACTCCAGCTTTTTGTGTCTATCTTTGGTTTAAACCAGCATCTGCAGTTCCTCCTGGCACATGTGGTGTCTTGATTTAAAAAATCATGATTAAATGTGGCAAAATAATTTGTAAAATTCCGTTTAATTGAAGGCTTTCTCCAGAGGATATGGAGCAGCTGAATGAAGATGGGGAGCTCTGGTTTGCCTATGAAGGATTGAAAAGAGCAAGCAGGTAATACAATTAATAGATCCCTTTTTAAGTAGATAATGGTAACGTTACAGAATTATTTATTGGTGTTTCATGCAACGGCAAGGAATTAATATCTGCATATGGCAATAATGTATGTACTTGTGTCTCCCAGAGCAAAGTAAATATTGTGGGAACAGCACACTATTATACCATTGACTCTTCCAAAGTACTTCCAATTATATTAATGTTGATAGAGTGTATGTTAATGGAGAGAGTTAAATCTTCTTGATGCACACTTGTACTGATGTGGCAGTTATCCATTACTTGCTGCGCTTTAAGTAATTAAGTTACCGGGTGGCACGGTGGCGCAGCGGTAGAGTTGCTGCCTTACAGTGAATGCAGCGCCGGAGACCCGGGTTCGATCCCGTCCACGGGCGCCGTCTGTACGGAGTTTGTATGTTCTCCCCGTGACCTGCGTGGATTTTCTCCGAGATCTTCGGTTTCCTCCCACACTCCAAAGACGTACAGGTTTGTAGGTTAATTGGCTTGGTATAAATGTAAAAATTGTCCCCCAGTGGGTATTGGATAGTGTTAATGTGCGGGGATCGCTGGTCGGCGCTGACCCGGTGGGCCGACAGGGCCTGTTTCCGCGCTGTATCTCTAAACTAAACTAAAAACTAAACTCAGCGGATCAGGCAGCACCTCTGAAGAGAAAGAATGGATGACATTTTGGGTCGAGACTCTTCTTCAGACTCAGCTATCAAAATAAACTATCCTTTCCTCTTCTGACCTTGCGCTCTTGATTAATGACTCTTCCAGTGGGGTTTTGTGTCTCGGGCTATTTAACAATTGCCATGGTGTAACTATGTACTGTGGGCCTCCACCTTACGCAGAGTGATGGAGACGCACATACAGTCACAGAAAGAGAACTACGAGAAGGACATCGAGGACCTCAGTTTGAAGATTGAGCATCTGTGTGAGCAGACAACACACCTGCAGCAGAGGTTGCAAGAGGAGAACCAGGCCAATGAGACCGTTCGGCTGGAGATGTCAAGACTGGCCAATGACAACATGGTGCGTCAATTATCTTCTTGGAGTCGTAGAGCTTTGGGTCGAGACCCTTCTTCAGACTAATCCAGAAAGGGCTCTGGAACCAAAGGTGCCGGACAATCGGTGGTAGACCTGCGTGGAAAAAAAATAATAATAATTAACTAAAAGAAAAAGAAAAAAATTGCAGGGAGCGTGAAAGAGAAATTGATTTATAAATTCGAGCACGCGACATAAAACAGCACAGCACAGGACCGTCAGCCCACAGTGTCCGCACTGAACATAATGCCAAGTTAAACTCTGCCTGCACATGGTCCATATCCTCCATTCCCTGCGTACTCATGTGCCTCTCTAAAAAAACATTTTTAACACCGCTATATAACGTTAAAAAGGCTTTTGAATAGAGTCCACCAGCACCCCTGGCAGCGGTCCCAGGCGTTCACCACCCTCTGTGTAAAGAATGAATGTATGAATAACCCGTTAATGTGCTACCCACAAACCGACTCTGTCGGTGTCTCCAGAATATCATTCATGCTGAGCTATTTTCCTTCAGCATTGGCTCATTAATTTCCTTAGTCAGAGGGTGGTGAATCTGTGGAACTCATTGCCGCAGAAGGCTGTGGAGGCCATGGATATTTTTAAGGCAGGGATAGATAGATTCTTGATTAGTACGGGTGTCTGGGGTTATGGGGAGAAGGCAGGGGTTAGGGGGGAGAGATAGGTCAGCCATGATTGAATGGCGGAGTAGACTTAATGCGCCCAATGGCTTAATTCTGCTATCACATGACTTTATGAATAAATGAATAAACGAATAAGTTTATTGGCCAAGTATGTGCATATGCATGACGTTATGATGACACTGAGCTGCAGTACAATCTATGTTGTTGATGGTATTGAATTGATGTTCTTTGGAGTAAACCATTTTTGTGTACATCAGGTTATTCCCGAACTCAAAGTGCAGATCCTAGAGCTACACAAAGAGAAACAAGACATTGAGAGCCACCTGAAGGGGCAGGTTGTGAAAATGAAAGGTGACTATATGTGCCGCGCAGCGTTCATCTCAAGCGCACAACTTAATGTTGTGCTTCGTTGACTTTTTACACTTCAATTAAAGTTTTGCAGTCGTCAAAATCTTTTTTTTTTAATATAAAAAAACCCAAAATCCAGCTTTGCATGTATTAATTACAAATAATTGCAACTTACAGAGAAAATGGACGAAGTTACTGATCAAATGCAAGGCAGTCTTGAAGATGAAGGAGTCCAAAGAAGGTGTGATAAGTCTAATATTAGTGCATTTCATCAGGGCTTACCCTTGTCTTGCATCAATCACTGTGAGTTGCTGCAGATATTCTTTCGACTGAAAGTACCCGAAATTGTGCCATTGCTCAAGATAGGTAGGCACAGAAAACTCAGCGGGGCAGGCAGCATCTCTGGAGAGAAGGAATGGGTGACGTTTCGGGTCGAGACCCTTCTTCAGATTGTACTTGCAAGCTCTCCAGTCATTCCTGCTGAAATGCATGATCAGCGATTTAATTAAAAGCCTCCAGTAGTGCCAAAGCCAATCTTCAAAGATGCCACTGCTCGTTCTTTGTGTAAAAAAAAATAGAAATTTCTGAGCGGATTCCAAGAAATCTTTTGTAAAATCTAAATTGAATAGCTGTTGTATATATTCTCCACGTATGACTTATAAACTAGTGCAATTAAGAGCCTTTTTCTACTTCTGGAAGGGTAATTATGTAATGAGATATGATTTATGATGCTTGTTCCTTGCCAATAACTCACAAGAGACAATGCCAAGTATAAAAACACAGAGAGATTCAGTGGTATTTTTAACTTCCGTTTAACTCAATTTTCATGATGAATAGTTTCACTTATTTTATAACTGAAATCAGCCCCAAATATTAATTATTCTGTTTGTATCCTTATTTATAACAACACTAGGAAGTCCCAGAACACCAAAATCATTTGCTATTTAAATCGAATAGCCAATTCCCCAGCTTCCGTGTCTAATGAAAATATCAGCGTTGTTAATTCTCTGCAGCGCAGTAACAAATGTTGTTCTCAATTTGTCAACAATATATAGATTGTTAGAGTCTGAGAAAGATAACTGTGCAAAGGAGAATGTGGAATTGGTTACAAAATTCAGACAACTTCAGAATGAGAATTACCAGCTGCTGAATCGTACAAAAACCGATAGCACAACCAGCAGCAAGATGCAGAATGAAGCATCGCAGTTAACCATGGAAAACTCGGTGAGTTTTTGGCGAATTGGGTGCGTTGTGGATGTTGGTGGAAAACTTGAAAAAACTTTTTTTGCACGGCAGTCTAAGAAGAAGAACGAACCAACATGGTCTGAATTCCAAACATTAAAACATAAGGTGCTGGAGTTACTCAGCATAATGTTGGCCCTGGCACCCTGCCATTGCTCGAGGGCATTGAAACAGTACTCACCACATCCACTGGTAAACTATGTCCTGTTTATACCGCGGGGAGACCAGACCGTGCCCGGGGGCATAAGACAGCGAAACATAGAAAACAGCGCGTTAGAGCCGCAGGGAAAGTGCAGGTTAACAAAGTGCACTCGCCTGCAGTGAGGTAGGCTGGAGGATCAGAGAGGGTGTCAGTGGTTATGGGGAGAAGGCAGGAGAATGCTAGGAGGGAGAGACAAATCAGCCATGATTGATCGGCGGAGTATACTTGATGGGCCGAATGGCCTAATTCTGCTCCCATCACTTTTGAACTTATGAACATCATCTCTCTCTCTCTCTCTCTCTCATCATCTTCTAGCCTCTAATTCTTTCTCCTGCACTGCATCTCTTGTGGTCATGGATTGGCGACGTTTCAGGTCGGGAACCTCCTTCAGACCCTTCCCAACCCGAAACGTCGCAGATCCATGTCCTGTGAGGACAGACACACTATGCTGGAGTAACTCAGCGAGAGAAGGAATGGGTGACGTTTCGGGTCGAGACCCTTCTGGAGAAATTGCCTGAACGGCTGAGTTACTCCAGCGCTTTGTATTTGTTGCTCAAGAATCCAGCTTCTGCGGTTCCTTGTGTTTACTAGTCTGAATTCCAACATCACCTCTTGGGGGATTTGGGCTTGATTAAATTCAAAGGGCAGAACACAGGGTGCAGGTGGAACTCAATGGGTCAGACGGCATCTGGGGAGAGAATGGACAACATTTCCTCTCTGGATGCTGCCTGACCCTCTGAGTTCCTTCAACACTGTGTTTTGCTCAAGATTCCAGCATCTGCAGTCTCTCGTGTCCTACATACAATGGGCATTTCAATACTCCTATCAACAACATAGAACATGTATGATATGCTCCAGTGATGGTGAACTGATGTCACAGACAGGCCATTCTTAATTTGACTGATAAATGAAATGTTTATTGCAGATATTCATGGCATTGTAAACTTTTCTCCATGTTTAGCTTGACAGTTTAAAGTCATAAATTGTACAGTAATCCAAATAATTAGGAGATAAATAGGAATTATTCTTTTCTTGTCAAGATTAGAGGGGAAATTAAAATTTAAGAAGAAAACTTTATTGGATTAGTATCTATATGGGTAAAAACTATATGGGTAACAATCGGTTAAATAATCTGTCAAACTCATTTGACGATCAACTGCTTCAACTAATCTGACTATAAAGTGAACAGTTCATTTTATCCTCAATAATAGATGTTGTGTTTTCTGCTATTGAATCACGTTTAGTTTTTGAGAAGCTATCTGGCGTGTAGCACTAAGCTGTTGTATTAATCAGACATTGAACATTAATATCAGCAGAGCAATAATCCGGCTTCTGTTTTGTTTTGAAGGATCTCGAGGAACAACTTGAGCAGAAAGAAAGGCAAATAAAGAAGTTACAGAAACAGATCAAGTCGTTAACCAAAACGTCTGATAAAGGTATGGAACGAGGGTTCCATCTGTAAATGATGTTTAGTTTTAGTTCAGAGATGCAGCCCAGAAACAGCCCCTTCGGCCCGACGAGTCGTACCGACCGTGGATCGCCCTGTCACACCAGTACTAAGTTATCCCACTTTCTCATCCACTCTCCCCGACACACTTGAGGAGGCCAATTATCCTATAAACACATACGTCTTCGGGATGTGGGAGGAAACCAGAGCACCTGGAGGAAACCCACCTGGTCACAGGGAGAACGTGCAAACGTGCAAACTCCGCACTGACAGCACCCGAGCTCAGGATGGAAACTGGGTCTCTGGCACTGTGGGGCAGCAGCTCGACCCACTGCGCCACCGAGTTCTAGTTAGTAGGGAGAAAATGTTGATTATCTATCTTAACATTTGTGATCAAGGCATAGTAGTTATTAAAGATAAAGAGAAGGGCGCGGTTGATAACTGAGCAAAACACCAAGTGCTGGAGGAACTCAACGGGTCAGGCAGCATCTGTGGAGGGTATGGACGGACAACGTCTCAGGTCAGGAAACGTCTCTGACTGGTGGAGTGGGGGGGGGGGGGGGGACTGGAAAAGAGAAGGGGAAGGGGAAAGAAGATGGATGAAAGAGAAATGAAAGACTCGGGGATGGGAGATGAGCATGTAGAGGAGGGGAAATAGGGAAAGGTGCCCCCTTCCACCTATATCCCTCCCTCTGGCTTCTCATTTCGTTCTCTATCCTCTACATCCTTATTCCTTTTGTCTCCTTTTCACCTCTAGCCATTGCACTAACTCCACCCGTCTGCCAATCCCCCCCTCACCTCGCCTGTATCCACCTATCACTTGCCAGGCTTTGCCCCTCCCCATTCCAGCTTTCTCTCCCCCCCCCCAAACTCCATCAGTTTGAAGAAAAGTCTCGACCTGAAACACCATCAGTCCATTTCCCTCCACAGACGCTGCCTGACCTGCTGAGTTCCTCCAGCACTTTGTGTTTTTTCTCCAAGATTCCAGCATCTGCAGTCTCATTTCTCCACAGTTGACATTTAATGCATTATGCTGCTACTTCAAAAATAACAGCTGTGAAGTGGGTCACACGCAGTCACGGGAGATTCTGAGGTTATAAATGCCTTTGACAGGGGGAATTTGATTTGCCTGTAAATGTTTGCATCATTTCAACAGTTAATCAGACCAATGCAAACGTCAGCCTGGTTTCGAGGAGGGAGTACCTTGGAATGCTGGAATGCAAAACCGAAGACGAAGAGAAACTCATCAACAATCTAATTTTAGGTAAAGTTGTTTGATTTAGTTTCCAGATACAGCGCGGAAACAGGCCCTTCGGCCCACCGAGCCCGCGCCGACCAGCGATCCCTGCACACTAACACTATCCAGCACACACTAGTGACAATTTTACGTTTACACCAAGCCAATTAACCTACAAAGACCTCCTTCTTTGGAATGTGAGAGGAAACCGAAGATCTCGGAGAATACCCACGCAGGTCGCGGGGAGAACGTACAAACTCCGTACAACCAGACAGCACCCGTAGTCAGGATCGAACCCGGGTCTCCGGCGCTGTGAGGCAGCAACTCTACCGCTGCGCCACCGTGCCGCCCATAAATTAATTCCTCCTTGATTGCCAATGGAAGGAGATAGAAACATTGGCGCTGGTGAATGTAAAGGAACAACTCCCATCATAATTCCCTTCTCCCGGCCCACCAATCAAATAATCAAATAAAAATGAGTCACTTCCAAGCCTTTTCTCCGCCTGTAAAACCCTGACCATCATTGATTGAGTTTGTTGAAAGATGCAGCATGAAATAAGTTCTAGCAATAATATCCTTAGTGGTTGCACCTTTCAGGCCCTTTACTGTGATGTATCACACAGAGATACAGTGATATCACACGGAGAATGTAATAATATATGATGCAGGCCCACCACTGATTTTCCAGAGCCTTTCTGGATTATCCAATTTGGCTGGACCAACCGTGGTCAGGGTCTCCGAGAGGGGTCCGATGGTACCAGAACATTCCGCCTGGGCTGCCAAGGGGCCGTGATACCGGGCCGCAAAGTCCGCCGTGAAAGTCGGCTATGGGAACGGATCAGCCGGCTCCTGCCAGGCCGGAGTTCCAGAGCCCTGGCCGTAGGGGGCAAATTTGACCCGCCTCATCGTGGAAGTCCCGATGAGGTCGAGATCGGCTACCTCACCCCGGCCTTGGCCCCACATTTTCGGGGGGATTTCCGTGGGGGGGGGTTAAAGTATGCTCTCTTAGTTTTGACCAGGTTAGAGGAGGTGCCAGACCATCAATCACTGGAAAATCGGTGATGGACCTGCACAATAAATTAATAATCAGTAACATTAAGTAATAATAGGGCAAAACCAAAGGCCGTAGCGCAACCTAGGACACAGTCCATAGAAGTTCATCGCTGAGGTTCATATACATGGTGTTTAGGACCCTCATTGTTGCTGGGAAACAGCTGTTCCTGAGTCTAGTTTAGAGATACAGTGCGGAAACAGGCCCTTCGGCCCACCAGGTCCGCACCGACCAACGATCCCCGCACACTAACACTATCTTACACCCACTAGGGACCATTTTTACATTTACCAAGCCAATTAACCTACAAACCTGCACGTCTTTGGAGTGTTTGGGAGGAAACCGAAGATCTCGGAGAAAACCCATGCAGGTCATGGGGAGAACGTATGGACAGCACCCGTAGTCAGGATCGAACCGGGGTCTCCGGCGCTGCATTCGCTGTAAAGCAGCAACTCTACCGCTGCGCCGCCGTGACCGCCAGTGATTATGGCTTTTGAGGCTCCTGTGCTCCTGTTGGTAGTGGCGAAATGAGAGCGTGGCCAGGGTGGTGTGAGTCTTTGATGATATTGCTGTCTTTTCCAGGCAGGGCCTCCTGCGGATCCCTTCGATGGAGGGGAGGGCAGTACCTGTGATGGACCTGGCAGTGTCCACCATTCTCTGTCGTCTCTCTCGTTCCTGGGCATCTGAGTTATCCTAATTGGTGTGACATCTAGCTTTAACATTCAATTTTTCTCGTGGCTGTAGGTTTGACTGTGGAAATACTAAATAGTTATTATACTAGGGATTACTGTATTCCCCTTTGTTTTCCTGTACTGTCAGGGCTGAAACCGCGTGGCGTGGTGGTTGGCATGATCCCTGCGCTGCCCGCGTATGTTCTCTTCATGTGTGTGCGCTACGCTGATGACAGTAACGATGCCGACATGTTGAAATCCCTGATGAACTCCCTGATCAGTGGGATCAAAGACGTCACCAAGGTGGATAAAATATCATTAGCTATGAAATGTTTCTTTTTTTAACAATTAACTTAAAGAGAACTTTAACTTCAACCATAAAGCAAAACAAGCTAGCTGTAGATTTAATATTAGTAACTGAAATTTTGATATATCTCCCTCTGTCTGTCCGCCTCTGTCTGCCCGCCTGTCTGCCCGCCTCTGTCTGCCCGCCTCTGTCTGCCCGCCTCTGTCTGCCCGCCTCTGTCTGCCCGCCTCTGTCTGCCCGCCTCTGTCTGCCCGCCTCTGTCTGCCCGCCTCTGTCTGCCCGCCTCGGTCTGCCCCCCCCTGTCTGCCCGCCCCTGTCTGCCCCCCCCTGTCTGCCCCCCCCCCCCCCCTGTCTGCCTGCCCCTGTCTGCCTCTCTCTGAAAAAATACCATTATATTGGAATAAAACAAAGTGCTCGTGGAATTCAGTGGGTTCGGCATCATCTGTGGACAGACAACATTTCGGGTTGAGATCCCTTTCAGACCGATGGTGTCTGGGGGAGAAAGCTGGAAAAGAGAGTTGGGGTGATGTTATTCCAATCAGAGTCCTGACCCTAAACCTCGTCTGTCCATTCCCTCCACAGATGCTGCCTGACCCGCTGAGTTCCTCCAGCACTTTGATTTTTGCTCAAGACTCCAGCATCTGCAGTTCCTTTTGTCTCTATTTTTTTTTTAAAGAAAATTAGATGAGATTTTGCTAACGTTTATCCTTACAAATTTTGCTGTATTTCACAGAATCACAATGAAGATTTTGAAATGCTGTCTTTCTGGCTTTCAAACGGTGTGCACTTTCTGAACTGTCTCAAGCAGTACAGTGGAGAGGAGGTAAGAACAACATTCATGTCTGAATTCCAGGTTCACTCTTTACACCTCCAATGTCCATTAGAAACAACTTTAGTTTCTGTTTAAATATTAAAGTTTATGTTCCAATTTTCTTAAACATTATTCATAATTTTTATAACCCATTGGCGGGGGGTGGCACAGCGGTGGAGTTATATAATATAAGAAAATAACTGCAGATGCTGGTACAAATCGAAGGTATTTATTCACAAAGTGCTGGAGTAACTCAGCAGGTCGGGCAGCATCTCGGGAGAGAAGGAATGGGTGACGTTTCGGGTCGAGACCCTTCTTCAGACTGAAGAAGGGTCTCGACCCGAAACGTCACCCGTTCCTTCTCTCTCGAGATGCTGCCCGACCTGCTGAGTTACTCCAGCACTTTGTGAATAAAAACAGTGGTAGAGTTGCTGCCTTGCAGTTCCAGAGGCCCAGGTTCGATCCTGACTACGGGTGCTGTCTGTACGGAGTTTGTACGCTCTCCCAGTGACCGATTGGGGTGCTCCAGGTACCCTTCCACATTCCAGAGACGTGCGGGTTCGTAGGCTGATTGGCCTCGGTAAATTTGCCCCTAGTATGTAAGATGTGAAATTGGGATAACATAGAACGAGAGTGAACGGATGATCGTTGATTGGCATGGACTCGGTGGCCTGAAGGGCCTGTATCTACGCTGTATCTCTAAACCAAACTAAACTAAACACTTGTTTTTCATACATGTATGCAAAGAGTTGTCACATGCAGAGTGCCGATAAAGTTACAAACGTATTCAATATCGCCCGGATGGTCTCTCTTCCATCTTATTATTACATAGCTCACCCCCTCCGTGACCCACTGGCCAACCTGAGGAGCACCTTCAGCAATGGACTGGTCCCACCAAGATGCAGCACAGAACGAACGCCATAGGAGATCCTTCTTCCCTGTGGCTATCAAACTGTACAACTCCTCCCCCTCCTGTCGTGGGGTTGACTGAGACTGACCCCCCCCCTTCCCCCACCCCCCCAACGTTTGCACAACCCCCAAGTCTTTCCGGTCATCACTTTAATTTCATGTATTTTGTGTTTTGTGACCGTTGGCAGATCAATTTACCTCCTGGGATCAATAAAGTTCTATCGTATCGTATTTTTAACGTAAATTTATTTATTTTTGATGAAGGAATTTATGAAACACAACACCGCGCAGCAAAACGATCAGTGCCTGAGGAACTTTGACCTGTCGGAGTACCGGCAGATACTGAGCGACTTGGCGATCCACATCTACCAGCAAATGATCAAAGTGATGGAAGATGATCTCCAGCCAATGATCGGTAAAGACGCCCTCCCGCGCATCAGTTGGGGAATTCCTGCAGGAGATGCTTGAAACTAGAAAGGGTGCAGGGAAGATTCACGAGGGTCTCGCCACGGCTCGCGTGCCTGAGCTATCCCGAGGGTTTGGGCAGGCTAAAACTTTATCCCTTGGAGCACAGGATTGGAGATGATCGGCACAGTGGCAGAACGGTAGAGTTGCTGCCTCACAGCACCAGAGACCCGGGTTCCATCCCGACTACGGGTGCTGTCTGTACGCTGTCTGAGTTTGTACGTTCGCCCCGTGCCTGCGTGGGTTTTCTCCGAGATCTTCGGTTTCCTCCCACACTAAAGACTTACAGGGGTGCAGGTTAATTGGCTTGGTGTAAATGTAAGACTGTCCCTAGTGTGTGTAGTGTAGCATTAATGTGCGGGGATGGCTGGTCGGCGCGGACTCGGTGGGCCGAAGGGCCTGTTTCTGCGCTGCATCTCTAAACTAAACTAAGGGGTTAATGAGTGAAAGCAGGAGATTGGGGTTGGGGGGGGGGAGAGGGGATAGACGATGGGCCGAATGGCCTGATTCTGCTCCTATCACGTGTGAGCGTACGACTTGTCTCAGTGCCAGGAATGCTGGAACACGAGAGTCTCCAGGGCATCTCCAGCATGAAGCCGACCGGACTGAGGAAGCGCTCCTCCAGTTTCCTGGACGAGTCGCAGCAGTACACCATCTCCTCCATCCTGCAACAGCTCAGCTACTTCTTCAGCACCATGTGCCAGCACGGCACGGACACCGACCTCAGCCGCCAGGCCCTCAAGCAGCTCTTCTTCCAGATCGGCGCCATCACCATCAACAACCTCCTCCTTCGCAAGGACATGTGTTCCTGCAGGAAGGGCATGCAGATCAGGTACAAATGCACATGTCTTAAGCTGACGTGCAGGAAGGATCTGCAGATGCCGGTTTAAACCGCAGGTAGACACAAAAGGCTGGAGTCACTCGGCGGGACAGGCAGCATCTCTGGAGAGAAGGAATGGTTCACTGTACACCTCCTTGCCACCTCCCCCTCGGCTAACAACGAACCATTCTATATTTCCTCACAAAATGCTGGAGTAACTCAGCGGGTCAGGCAGCATCTCAGGAGAGAAGGAATGGGTGACGTTTCGGGTCGAGACCCTTCTTCAGACTGATCAGTGTGAAGAAGGGTCTCGACCCAAAACGTCACCCATTCCTTCTCCAGAGATTCTGCCTGTCCCGCTGAGTTACTCCTACGTTTTGTGCCTATCTTGCCTCAACCACCCCCTCCAGCAGCTCGTTCCATACACCCACCACACTTCATGTGAAATGATGAACCCATGGGCAGGTGGGACTAGTGTAGATAGGACGTGTTGGCCTGGGTGGGCTAGTTGGTACGATGGCTCTGTTTCCACATTGTAAGGCACCATGACTCTATGACATTCTACAACTAATAGAGTCATAGAGTGATACTGTGTGGAAACAGGCCCTTCGGCCCAACTCGCCCACACCGGCCAACTATGTCCCACCTACACTAGTCCCACCTGCCTGCGCTTGGTCCATATCCCTCCAAACCTGTCCTATCCATGAACCTGTCTAACTGTTTCTTAAATGATGGGATAGTCCCAGCCTCAACTACCTCCTCTGGCAGCTTGTTCCATACACCCACCACCCTCTGTCTGAAAAAGTTACCCCTCGGATTCCTATTAAATTTTTTCCCCTTCACCTTGAACCTATGTCCTCTGGTCCTCGATTCCCCTACTCTGGGCAAGAGACTTTGTGCATCTACCCGATCTATTCCTCTCATGATTTTGTACATCTCTATAAGATCTCCCCTCATCCTCCTGCGCTCCATGGAATAGAGACCCAGCCTGCTCAACCTCTCCCTATTGTTCACACCCCTCTAGTCCTGACAACATCCTTGTAAATCTTTTACATGTTATGTATTAAATTGAATTATTTATTGTGCTTTATCTTTAGCTCAGCACACTTCAAGTACAAGTCCTTGTGCTTGAATACATGGTTCTATAATTCGAAGACAGACACAAAAAGATGGAGTAACTCAGCGGGTCAGTCAGCATCCGTGGAGAATAGGAATGGGTGACGTTTTGGGTCGAGACCCTTCTTCAGCCTTTCTCCTTGCATCACCCATTCCTTCTCTCCCGAGATGCTGCCTGACCGCTGAATTACTCCAGCGTTTTGTGTCTACCTTCGATTTAGACCAGCATCTGCAGTTTTTTTTCAATTAAAAACTCCAAAGACGTACAGGTATGTAGGTTAATTGGCTGGGTAAATGTTTTTTTAAAAATTGTCCCTAGTGGGTGTAGGATAGTGTTAATGTATGGGGATCGCTGGGCGGCACGGACTTGGTGGGCCGAAAAGGCCTGTTTCCGGCTGTATATATATGATATGATATATGACATGATAAATGAAAGATAAAATGAATGAAAAATGTGCAAAAAGCAACGAAGATAATTTGACTTGGACAATTGATAGGTTATTTTTAATCTGTCTGATTCCTTTGCTTTTGATGCAGATGCAACATAAGTTATTTGGAAGAGTGGCTGAAGGAAAAGAATATGCAGAGCAGCAATGCAAAAGAGACCCTGGAGTCCCTCTCTCAGGCTGCCTGGCTGCTCCAGGTCAACAAGACCACAGATGACGACGTGAAAGAGATCTGTGAAAGGTGTTCCTCCCTCTCGGCTGTGCAGGTCAGTCAGATCGAGCATTCATCATTTGCTATACAGGTGCTCCTCAACTTATGATGGGGGTCACGTTCCGATAAACCCATCGTAAACCGAAAATATCGTACGTCGAAATGCATTTTAATGCACCTGATCACGTGGCCGGAAGCGAGGGGCGGCTCGCCAAGGGTCGCTGCCGTTTGTACCACCGCAAAGTCGAAACATCGCAAGTCGAAGCATCATGAGGCGGGGAACATCTGAACTTTAATTTAGAGATACTGGGTGGAAACGGGCCCTTCGGCACTGAGTCCGCGCTGACCATTGATCCCCGTGCACTAGCACTGTCCCCCCCACACGGCGGTCACGGTGGCGCAGCAGTAGAGTTGCTGCCTTACAGCGAATGCAGCGCCGGAGACTCGGGTTCGATCCTGACTACGGGCGCCGTCTGTACGGAGTTTGTACGTTCTCCCCGTGACCTGCGTGGGTTTTCTCCGAGATCTTCGGTTTCCTCCCACACTCCAAGGACGTGCAGATATGTAGGTTAATTGGCTGGACAAATGTAAAAATTGTCCCTAGTGGGTGTAGGATAGTGTTAGTGTGCGGGGATCGCTGGGCGGCGCGGACCCGGTGGGCCGAAGGGCCTGTTTCTGCGCGGTATCTCTAAATCTAAAATCTAACTCACACACATACACACACACACGCGCACACACACACACACACACACACACACACACACACTGGGAACAATTTTACAATTTTTACCAAAGCTAATGAACTTACAAACCAGCACATCTTTGAAATGTGGGAGAAATCCAAAGCACCTGGAAAAAAATCCCAGGCGGTCACGGGGAGAACGCACTAACTCCGTACAAACAGCACCAGTAGTCAGGATCGAACCCAGATCTCTGGCGCTGTAAGGCAGCAACTCTACCGCTGTGCCACCGTGCCGCCCTTTGGAATCCCATCTGTATTTCTACGACTTTTAGCAGATCTATGGATAGGAAGGGTTTAGGGAGCTGTGGGCCAAATGCAGGCAGATGGGGCTAGCCTAGTTCCCAAATTGGTCGGCATGGACAAAGTGGGCCGAAGGACCTATTTACGTGCTGTACCGCTCTGTGACCACATTACTGGATGACGGACTCTGTTGGAGTTTGTTTCCCTCCACGCCTCCTGTTCTCTGCCTCCGTCCTTCAGGCCCTGTCATGTCATTCTCTTCTGAAGTCTTCTAATGCCAATGGAAATGACCTCCTGAAATTACCCACCTCATGATCCATCTTCCCACACAACTATCAAGGCCAGCACAGAAACCTTTAGGTACATTAACTCATGGAAACGGTCCGAAGAAGGGTCTCGACCTGAAACGTCACCAAGATTGCCCATTTACCCATGGCCTATCCATTTACCCCTGTTTGGCCCCAATCTTGACGGCCTAATTCAGCTCCTAGAACGTACTAACATGAGGTGCTGTTATATTCTTGCCACAACGACTTCCTCTGGCAGATCATCCCATACACCCACCATTCTCCGAGTGAAGGCGTTTCCTCTTGGGTTCCTATTAAATCTTATCCTTCTCACCTTAAACTTATCACCTCCGGTTTTTGATTCCCCTATCCTGGGTAAGAGAGAGAGACTCTGTGCAGGAAGGAACTGCAGATGCTGGTTTAAACCAAAGATAGACCCAAAAAGCTGGAGTAACTCAGCGGGACAGGCAGCATCTCTGGAGGGAAGGAATGGGTGACGTTTCGGGTCGAGACCCTTCTTCGGACTCTATTCCCTTCACGAATAGCTAATACCTGAATGGACTAGAGGAATGTCTCTCTCTTGTGGAACCTCTGATCCATGTTTAAGTACTTTGTTTTTTTAACAGATTGTAAAGATCCTGAATTCCTACACACCAATCGACGACTTTGAGAAACGTGTGGCTCCGTCCTTCGTGCGGAAGGTCCAAGTGAGTAAAGATTTTTGGGATTAAAATTTAATTTCTCCGCCTTAGTTTAGTTTAGAGACACAGCGCGGAAACAGGCCCTTTCGGCCCACCGGGTCCGCATTGACCAGTGATCCCCGCACACGAACACTATGCTATACCCAGGTTAATGTAGGTTAATTGGCTTGGTGTAAGTGTAAAATTGTCCCCAGTGCGTGCAGGGTTGTGTTAATGTTCAGGTACTGCTGCGTCGGTGTGGATTTGATGGGCCAATGGGCCTGTGTCTCTCAACTAAAGGCGAGCTCCACAAGTCATTAGTAAGTCATCCATTACAGGTAAACCTGTCTGAGTGGCGGAAGCATTCTTTCATTGTTTTAAAGTTTAGTTTAGTTAGAGATAGAGCCTGGAGACAGGACCTTCGGCCCTCCGAGTCCATGCTGACCAACGATCCCCTGTGCACTGGTTCTATCCTGCACACTCGGGATAATTTACAGAAGCCATTTGAGCCCACAGTATCATATCATATCATATATATACAGCCGGAAACAGGCCTTTTCGGCCCTCCAAGTCCGTGCCGCCCAGCGATCCCCGTACATTAACACTATCCTACACCAACTAGGGACAATTTTTACATTTACCCAGCCAATTAACCTACATACCTGTACGTCTTTGGAGTGTGGGAGGAAACCGAAGATTTCGGAGAAAACCCACGCAGGTCACGGGGAGAACGTACAAACTCCTTACAGTGCAGCACCCGTAGTCAGGATCGAACCTGAGTCTCCGGCGCTGCATTCGCTGTAAAGCAGCAACTCTACCGCTGTGCCACCGTGTCGCCCTACAGTAGTCCAGAGATGCAAAGTTTATTATCTTGGAGAGAGAAAAGTTGTGAATTGTGTATCCATTATAAACGGAACAAATGGAGTGGAGGGGGAAGATTGTGAAGCTATTGTGAAATAAAGCTTAGGTATCACAAAATGCTAGAGTAACTCAGCAGGTCAGGCAGCATCTGTGGTGAAATGGAATGGGTGACGTTTCGGGTCGAGACCCTTCTTCAGACTGATGTCAGGGGGGGCGGGACAAAGAAAGGATATCGGTGGAGACAGGAAGACATTGAGAGAACTGGGAAGGGGGAGGGGAAGGGAGGGACAGAGGAACTATCTAGAGTTAGAGACGTCAATGTTCATACTGCTGGCTGTAAGCTGCCCAAGCAAAAATGTGCAATAAAGCTTGCTGTTCTTATTATCTTTCAGTCACAACTCAACCGTCGTGAAGATGGCTCTACGCTAATAATTGACACCAAGTACCATTTTCAAGTGACCTTCCCCTTCAATCCATCTTCACAGGCACTGGAGATGATCCAGATACCCAGCAGCTTAAAACTGAACTTCCTCACGAGGATCTGAAGGGTGTAAATGTGTAGAATGTCTCTGTACCTTGAATTGAGTTGAATACTTTATTGTCACACGTGACAAGCCACAGTGAGATTCTTTGCTGGCATACCCAAGGTATGCAAATGGTCACCCATAAAGGGCGCCGACAAAGTTACAAATTCCACCCCACCCCACGTCCCACTTTGTTGTCTCCCCCCCCCCACGGCGGTCCCCCTTTGTTGTCTCCCCCCCCCTCACGGCGGTACCCCACGCCAGGTCCCCCTTTGTTGTCTCCCCCACCCCACGCCAGGTTCCCCTTTATTGTCTCCCCCCCCCACGGTGGTCCCCCTTTATTGTCTCTTCCCCCCCCCCCCCACGGCGGTCCCCCCAAGCCTGGTCCCCCATTGTCCCTTCCATCATCAACGAAGATGAGTCATGTTGTAATTCATTATTTAAGACGATGGTTCATGGTCACGATTGTGGAAATTGTGCATCTTTTCCTCTTCCCCATGTACCAAAGTGAATGATTTATTTGAGTTTAAGCACACTTTTATATAATGCGCTTTTTAAAAATAATGCAATCTATTTTTATAAAATTTGAGATATTTGAGATTAGTTGCTCTTACAAGTGCAGTATTTAATTCTTCTTAAAAAATATTGTGTAAATATATATGACAAATAACTGCTAACTGCGTAGATGTTATCAGTGCTTCATTTTGGGGTCAAAAAGGTGCCAATACACAGCGGAACGTTTACATGGCTGCCTCAAATCTAGTCTTTAACTTCTGAGAGAGATGGCGGTGCGGTGCGTTTTTCTTCCCTGAAAGCACTGGATGTTCTCAGAAAGATGAAAGCAAGTTGACAAGAGAGCGAGCAAGCAGGGGTCTGAGGAGGGGCCCCGACCTCGAAACGTCACCTCCTCCTTTTCTCCAGAGACGCCGCCTGACCTGCGGAGTTGCAATAGACAATAGACAATAGGTGCAGGAGGAGGCCATTCGGCCCTTCGAGCCAGCGCCGCCATTCAATGTGATCATGGCTGATCATTCTCAATCAGTACCCCGTTCCTGCCTTCTCCCCATACCCCCTGACTCCGCTATCCTTAAGAGCTCTATCTAGCTCTCTCTTGAATGCATTCAGAGAATTGGCCTCCACTGCCTTCTGAGGCAGAGAATTCCACAGATTCACAACTCTCTGACTGAAAAAGTTTTTCCTCATCACAGTTCTAAATGGCCTACCTTATTCTTAAACTGTGGCCCCTGGTTCTGGACTCCCCCAACATTGGGAACATGTTTCCTGCCTCTAACGTGTCCAACCCCTTAATAATCTTATACGTTTCGATAAGATCTCCTCTCATCCTTCTAAATTCCAGTGTATACAAGCCTAGTCGCTCCAGTCTTTCAACATATGATAGTCCCGCCATTCCGGGAATTAACCTAGTAAACCTACGCTGCACGCCCTCACTCCAGCACTTTGTGCCTGTCTTCTGAAAGCAAGTTAATCTGTTTACAGCAGAAAGAGGAGCCCTTGTACGTTCAAGCCTGCTTCAGCATTCCGCACTATCGAGGCTGAGCTGGTTGTTGGTGCCAGCTCCCTTTGCTGTCTGGCATCATATTGCTAAGCGATTTATTCACAAAATGCTGGAGTAACTCAGTAGGTCAGGCAGCATCTCGGGAGAGAAGGAATGGGTGACGTTTCGGGTCGAGACCCTTCTTCAGACTGATGGACGTCACCCATTCCTTCTCTCCCGAGATGCTGCCTGACCTGCTGAGTTACTCCAGCATTTTGTGAATAAATCGATTTGTACCAGCATCTGTAGTTATTTTCTTATCATAATGCTAAGGACTGGTAGTCTTTATGATTTTGTTTAAAAAAATTATTTTCCCAAAACCTGTGCACTCAATAGTTTTAAAGGCCAACACTGATTCGTTTTTAAGATATGCATGCAATATGCATGTGGTGTCCCACTCTGGGAAGGCTTTGGAGAAGAGGTTTACCAGGGTTGCCTAGATCAGGCACGGGCGGCACGGTGGCGCAGCGGTAGAGTTGCTGCCTTGCAGCGCCAGAGACCGCGGTTCGATCCTGACTATAGGTTCTCTCTGTACAGAGTTTGCACGTTCTCCCTATGACCAAGTAGGTTTTCTCTGGGTGCTCCGGTTTTCAGATTCCAAAGACGTGCAGGTCTGTGGGTTAATTGGCTTCTGTAAATTGCCCCTAGTGTGTTGGATAGAACTGGAGTACAGGTGGTCGTTGGTCAGCACAAACCTGGTGGGCCAAAGGGCCTGCAACCACACTATATCTCTGAACTAAACAAACATTACAGGGCATTAGCTATAAAGTGAGGTTGGACAAACATAGATTGTTTTCTCTGGAGTGTCTCAGAGATTGAGGGGGAGACCTCATAGAAGGATCTAAACTAATAAGAGGCACAGACAGACGAGATAGTCAGAACCTTTTTCCCAGGGTGGTAATATCAAATACTAGAGAGCATAGCATTAAAGTGAGACGGGGGGCAAGGTTTAAAGGAGATGTGTGGGGAAAGTAGGGTTGCCAACTGTCCCGTATTAGCCAGGACATCCCGTATTTTGGGCTAAATTAGTTTGTCCCTTGTCCCGTATTAGTAGGGTTGCCAACTTTCTCACTCCCCAAATAAGGGACAAAGGGTGACGTCACCGCCCCGCGCCCCACGTGACATCACCCAGCCAGCGGCCACGTGCTCCCGCTCCACCAATGGCGGCCGCCATTGGTGGAGCGGGAGCACGTGGCCGCTGGCTGAGTGAGGTCACGTGGGGCGCGGGGCGGTGACGTCACCCTTTGTCCCTTAGTTGGGAGTGAGGAAGTTGGCAACCCTAGGGGCAAGTTTTGTTTTACACAGAGAGTGGCTGTTGCCTGGAACGCACTGCCAGGGGTGGTGGTGGAGGCAGACACGATTGGGACGTTTAAGAAGCTTTTAGATAGGCCCATAAATGCACAGGGAATGGATCACAGAAGGGATCAGTTTTATCTTGGTATCATGTTTGGCACAGACATCGTGGGCCAATGGATCTGTTCCTGAGCGGTACTGTTTTTGTATGAATCTGTTCATCACATCTTGGATTCCCATGCATGGATTGTATCTTGCCTTTCTTCTAAGAGCACTGTTCAAAAATAGAAAATTAAAACCTTGTACCTGAATGCCTTATTACTGTGTGAATTTCCTTGGCTATTTGTAAACTCGCGCGGAACATTTCCCTGCACCGTGAGCTCCAGGTTCAAGAACAGCTTCTTCTCAGCAACCATCAGGCTGTTTAGCACTGCACAACATTGACCTCAACCCTGCCTCAGCAAATGTGAGCTACAGATGCTGGTTGGCACAAATCGCTGGAGTAACTCAGCGGAACAGGCAGCATCTCTGGAGAGAAGGAATGGGTGAAGCTTCGGGTCGAGACCCTTCTTCAGTCTCCAGTTACTGCAGCATTTTGTGTCTAACTATGATCTCCACTTGGTCTTGCACTCTTATGGTCTGCTTACCTAGCATCACTGGTTATTGATTATTGAACATTTATCTGAGTGATATTGCATTAGTGGGTCTATAAAGCTGTGGTAAGTAAGAATTTCTTTGCTCCAATGTCGGTAGATATGACAATTAAAAACTCCCGATTCTTGAGAGCTGAAGTGACTGTGAAACTGTAAAATGTTCAAAAGTATCGGCCTTAGCAGGTTCTCCGAAACCTGGAAACCACGAGGAAAGCTCATGTCTGCCTTCAATGTGCAGGTGCTGGTGAAGATTTCCTCTATTTGGTATTCTTCAACGAATTCTCTGATGAATTGATGAGAATGTTAAGCAGGAAATTGTATTGTTACTTTAGTTTCGAGATGCAGCGCAGAAACGAGCCATTTGGCCCACCACGCTGACCAGCGATCCCCACACACTAACGCTACCCTACACACACCAGGGACAATGTTACATTTATTCCAAGCCAATTAACCTACAAACCCGTACGTCTTTGGAGTGTGGGAGGAAACCGAAGATCTCGGAGAAAACCCACGCAAGTCATGGGGAGAACGGACAAACTCTGCTCAGACAGCACCCGTAGTCGGGATCGAACTAAGTGCTGTAAGGCAGCAATTTTACCGCTGTGCCAGAGTGCCACCCACTGGTCATTAGGGTGATACAGCATGGAAGGCCATTTGGTCCAATATGCCAGCGCCGACCAACATGCCCCATCTATACTAGTCCCACCTGTCTGTGTTTGGGCCATATCCCTCCAAATCCATCCTATCTATGTACCTGTCTAAATGTTTCTTAAGCGTTGTGAAGTACCTATATCTTCTGCCAGCTCGTTACATGTACCTACCATTCTTTGTGTTAAAAAAAAAATTGCCCCTCAGCTTCCTATTAAATCTTACCCCCCTCACCTTAAACTTATGTTCCCTGGTTCTCAATTCCCCTACATGAGGTAAAAGATTAGGTAAAAGTGCATTTACTCAATCTATTCCTCTCATGACATGATACACTTCTGTAAGATCACCCCTCATCCTCCTGCGCTCCAAGGAATAGAGTCCCAGCCTGCTCAACCTCTCCCTGCAGCTCAGGCCCTCGAGTTCTGGCCACAACCTCATAAATCTTTCCTGCACCCTGTCCAGCTTAACAACATCTTTCTTAATACGGAGTGGCCAAAACTGAACCCAGAATGTCCTGTGCAACTGTGACTTCCATGGATATATACAAAAAGCTGGAGTAACTCAGCGGGACGGGCAGCATCTCTGGAAAGAAGGAATGGGTGACGTTTTGGGTATGACTGGTCTCAAGACTGGTCTCGAACCGAAACGTCACCCATTCCTTCTCTCCAGAGATGCTCCAGAGTTACTCCACTTTTTGTGTCTACGGTTTAAACCAGCATCTACACTCCTGCCTACATACCTCCCAATTTCTATACTCGGTATTCTGACTGATGAAAGCCAACTTGCCTAAAGCCTTCTTAACTTCCCTATCTACTTATGACGCCACTTTCAAGGAACTGTGTACCTGCATTCCTAGCTCCCTCTGCTCTACATCTGCCCCCAGGGCTCTGCCATTCATTAGCACATCGATTGTTTTACTTTACTGAATCTCTTCATATGTTAGAATACCCAGTGCTTTGTAACTGTTTACTTTCATTATATTCTCGTGTAATAAAATAACTGCAGATGCTGGTGCAAATCGAAGGTATTTATTTCACAAAATGCTGGAGTAACTCAGTGATTCAGTCTGAAGAAGGGTCTCGACCCGAAACGTCACCCATTCCTTTTCTCCTGAGATGCTGCCTGTCCTGCTGAGTTACTCCAGCATTTTGTGAAATAAATACCTTCATTATATTCTCAGTGATCTGTTAAGCATTTCATGAGCATAAAGTATTAAAGGCAAAAGACAGCTTGATGCATCCAAATATTCCCCTCAGTCACATTTTTATTCAGCTTTTCTGTGGACTATTATTGTCTTGCTTGTTCTTTTAGAATTGTAATAGGCTAATGGATTAATGAAACCTTGCAAGCTTTGTAAATGCACTAGATGGCAGTAAGTTCCATAACTACGCCACTCATCTAGAAATGCATTCCTGAAATTATATTAAAAACATAAGAAGCAAAAGAAGACCAATTGGCTCCTTGGGCATTTTCTGCCTTTCAACAAGATTGTAACTAAGACACAAGAGACTCCAGGTTTAGTTTAGTTTAGAGATACAGCGTGGAAACAGGCCCTTCGACCCACCAAGTCCGTACCGACCAGCGATCCCCGCACTATCCTACACACACCAGGGACATCTTACATTTATACCAAGTCAATTAACCTACAAACCAGTACGTCTTTGGAGTGTGGGAGGAAACCGACGATCTCGGAGAAAACCCATGTGGTCACGGGGAGAACGTACAAACTCCGTACAGACAGCACCCGTAGTCGGGATCGAACCCGTGTCTCTGGCACTGTAAGGCAGCAACTCTACCACTACGCCACCCTGCTGCCCACCGGTGCAGGACAGATGATGTTTCAGGATGGGACCTATTGAAAGCTGAAACACCGTGTGTCCATTCCCTCCACAGATACTGCCTGGCCCGCTGAGTTCATCCAGCACTTTGTGTATTGTATAGGAAGAAACTGCAGATGCTGGCTTATACTAAAGATAGACACAAAATGTTGGAGTAACGCATTGGGTCAGGCATCATCTCTGGAGAAAAGGAATAGGGGACGTTCCAGGTTGGAACCCTTCTTCAGACCCGTTGTATGACTATTTCCAATAATGTAATAGTTTACGAGTACATTTAAATTGTGGGGGCCTCGAAATTCGACCAGCCATGATTATATGGTGAAGCAGACTCATTGGGGCAATAGTCTAATTCTGCTCCTATGTCTTATTGTCTTATGGTCTAAACATGGCTAGTTTGTTGATGATGCTTGCTTGCTCCAAGATGGAGTCCCTTCACACAGAGGGTGGTGGATATATGGAATGAAAGTATTGATTAGTACGGGTGTCGGGGGTTATGGGGCATAGGCTGGAGAATGGGGTTGAGAGGGAAAGATCAATCAGCCATGATTGAATGGCGTAGTAGACATGATGGGCCGAATGGCCTAATTCTGTTCCCTGAACTTTTGCAGCTGGTAGAATAACAACATTTAAAAGACATCTGGACAGGTACTTGGAAATAAAAGGTTTTGTGGGATATGGGTCAAACGCAGGCAAATGGGACTAGCTTAAATAGGGCATCTTGGTTGGCACGGACGTGTTGGGCCGAAGGGCCTCTGTCCAAGCTCTGAATTTATTATGATTCCACAAGTAAGTGCCGTGTTGCAGTGTTTGAGAAGCAACCAGTGGTGTGGGGTGGAAGCCGTGTGTGTGCCTGTCCCAGGGAAGGATGTCTGGAATATTTTGCGATCTTCAAAAAAAGGTTAACGTTTTCATTTAGTAAAATTATTTACAGCTCTGAAAAAAATGCCTCATGAATCTTGTCTCCTTAATCCTTCAAGAGCTTTAGAGAAAAATAAGTTCCAACATTCAAAGTAACATTTTCAGGTTTATTATTGTCACATGCTGAGGTACTCTGTCAGAGTCAAATTCCATTTGTCATTCCTTGGTAGGGTTGCCAACTTCCTCACTCCCAAATAAGGGACAAAGGGTGACGTCACCGCCCCGCGTGACCTCACCCAGCCAGCGGCCACGTGCTCCCGCTCCACCAATGGCGGCCGCCCGGGCCGGGAGGCGGGTTGATACGCAACCTCCGTTAGATGGCGCCCGGGCCTACACTGTCCGGGACTACAGCGGCCCTCGGGCTACAGTGCCTGGGCCTACAGCGTCCAGGCCTAATACGGGACAAGGGCAGTCCCGTACGGGACAAACCAATTTAACCCAAAATACGGAATGTCCCGGCTAATACAATAGACAAAAGGTGCAGGAGTAGGCCATTCGGCCCTTCGAGCCAGCACCGCCATTCAATGTGATCATGGCTGATCATTCTCAATCAGTACCCCGTTCCAGCCTTCTCACCGTACCCCCTGACTCCGCTATCCTTAAGAGCTCTATCCAGCTCTCTCTTGAATGCATTCAGAGATTTGGCCTCCACTGCCTTCTGAGACAGAGAATTCCACAGATTCACAACTCTCTGACTGAAAAAGTTTTTCCACATCTCCGTTCTAAATGGCCTACCCCTTATTCCTAAACTGCGGGACAGTTGACAACCCTATTCCTTGGCCCACCTTCCCAACTGATCTAGAGCTTGTGGTAAATTTAGACAATCAGAGTACAGCATTGGAACAGGCCCTTCAGCCCACAATTAAACAATATGCCAAAGTAAACTCCTCTGCCTTCATGTGATCCATATATCTCCATTCACTGCCTGTCCACGTGCCTATCTAAAAGAGGTGGCTATCTAAAAAACTCATGAATATTCCTATTGTGTCTGCCTTCACCACCGCATTCCAAGCACACGTCACTCTCTGTATAACAAAAGACGTGCACCACACATTTTCTGTCAACGTTGCCTCTCTCACCTTAAAGCTGTGCCTGCCCTCTTGTTTTTCTTCAATCCGAGTTCCTCCAGGACTCTGTGTTTTGCTTCAGATTCCAGCATCCCAAAGTTGCTCCAGCTTTTTATTTTCTGCCCTAGGTTCTAGCATTCGCAGTCCCTTGTGCCTTGAAACTCCTCTGCTGGAGGGTTGAGTGGAAAGTCTCAGGTGACCTGTAATCTCTTAAATGGATTTGGGACGATCCTTAAGATTGCAGCAGCTTCTCACATTCTCCGTCTGTCAGAGGCTCCAGTCCACACTCTGCCCACAACCCAGGTATGTGTAACCTCAATCAAACGTTTAAATGTCTCGCTCCAGCACATCCTCTGATCTGGAGACGTAAGGAACTGCAGATGCTGGAATCTCAAGCAAAAAAAAAAAACCGCGGGAGCAACTTTGGGGTGGCACGGTGGAGCAGCGGTACAGTTGCTGCCTTACAGCGCCAGAGGCCCGGGTTAGATCCTGACCACGGGTGCTGACTGTACAGAATTTGCACTTTCTCCCTGTGACCGTGGGTTTTCTCCGGGTGTGCATGTTTCCTCCCACACTCCGAAGATGTACAGGGTTGTAGGCTAATTGGCTTCAGTAAAATTGTAAACCATCCCTATTGTGTAGGATAGTATACAGGATTGCTGGTCGGCACAGACTTGATGGGCCGAAGGGTCGGTTTCTGCACTGTATCTCCAAAGTTTAATGTATAAACTCAGTGGGTCAAGCAGCATCTGTGGAGGGAATAGACAATGTCACTGTACATCAAACCAGTTAATGGTTCATGTTAGTGTCCTTCTTCAGACTCGGAGGGGGAGAAAACTGCAAAAGAGAGGGGGTTGGTGGGCCAAAGTTTGGCAAGTGATAGGTGGATACAGGGTGAGGGAGAGGGGTGAATGGCAGATGGGTGAAGTAAGTGACAAAGGCTAGAGGTGAAAAGGAGGCAAACGACTGTCAGATAAGGAGAGAAGAGGAGAGGAGAGGAGGAGTGAAATGGAAAGCCGGAGGGAGGAATGTGGGTGGAGGGGATAGAGGGGGGGATGAAAAGAGAAATAGGGGACTAATGAATGGGAGATGATGATGGAAGAAATGTGATTTATTCAATATTAATCCCAAAGAAAAATGTTCAGGAAAAGAGTGAACAAATTGCTAAACCTTATTTACGTTCTATCTTTACGAATATGTCCTCTACCGGTTTACTGGCATTTTGTATGCAATTAAAGCAGGGTTATAAACCATCAGTGGCTCAGACAATAGAATTGAACCTGTGACATAGTTTTTAATTGAATTTAAGCAATAAAAATTAATTTAATGGAATGTATTTCAGTACAAAGAAACACACACACAAATATTGAGTGCAACCCCTGTATGAGGTGGTCAAAAAGAGAAAGGTGTGTGTGTCTGAGTGTGTGTCTGAGTGTGTGTCTTTGTCAGCATGTCTACGTGTGTGTAAGTCAGTGTATGTGTCTCTGTATGGGTGGGTCTATGCATGTGTGTGTCGGTGTGTATATCTGTGTGTGTGCCCATGTGTGTGCATGTCTTTCTGCATGTGTAGGTCTGCGCATGTGAATGTGTATGTCTGTGCCTGTGTGTATATCTGCATGTGCATAGCTGTGTTTGTGTGTATGTAGCTATGTGTTTGTGTCTGTGTATATCTGTGCATGTATGTGCGTGTAGCTGTGTGTGTGTATATCTGTGTGTGTGTGTCTATATATCTGTTTGTGTGTACAAGTGTGTCTGTCTGTATAACTCTGCGTACATCTGTGTGTGTACATCTGTGTGTGTTTGTATGTGTACATTCGTCTTTATCTGCATATCTGGGTGTGTGTGTACATTTGTGTGTGTGTACATCTGTGTGTGTGTGTGTACATCTGTGTGTTTGTATGTGTACATTCGTCTGTGTCTGTCTGCATATCTGTGAGTGTGTGTGTGTGCATACATCTGTGTGTGTGCATACATCTGTGTGCATGTGTGTGTGTGTGTATGTGTACATTTGTGTGTGTGTGTACATCTGTGTGCGTGTGTGTATGTGTGCACATTTGTGTGTGTGTACATGTGTGCGTGTGTATATGTGTGCGTGTATGTGTACATTTGTGTGTGTCTACATCTGTGTGTGTGTGTACATCTGTGTGCGTGTATGTGTACATTTGTGTGTGTACATCTGTGTGTGTGTGTGTGTGTACATCTGTGTGTGTGTGTAACATCTGTGTGCGTGTGTATATGTACATTTTGTGTGTGTGTACATCTGTGTGTGTGTGTGTGTGTGTGTATGTGTACATTTGTGTGTGTGTGTACATCTGTGTGTGTGTGTGTGTGTATGTGTACATTTGTGTGTGTGTGTACATCTGTGTGCGTGTGTGTGTATGTGTACATTTGTGTGTGTGTTCGTCTATGTGTGAGCGTCAGTGAGTAGATTAGTTGGAGCAGATTAATCTGCACAGTGGAGGCGGTGCCCGCTGACTGACCTTGCCCTCTCCGTATGCCCAGCTCCGGTTTGCCAGCCTGAGAGATGTGTGACCAGACGTTTGCCGCTGCCATCTATGGACCCTGTGAGAAATGCAAGGAGATCGGGCCGCTGCGGAACCTGTACATCGGGGACGAGCAGATCAACTATTGCTCGCTGTGCGTGGGAATGGTAGGTCAGAACCGTGAGAGAGGGCTCCCTCAGTGTGTGGACAGTGTGTGGACTGATGCACTGATGCTCACGGGTACAGGTGTCAGACCCTCACCCACCTCATCTAAACACCCCACCTGCAGAAAACAGAACACAGAACAGTACAGGAACAGGCCCTTCAGCACACCTTGTCCATGCTGAACATGATGCCAAGTTATACTAACCTCCTCTGCCTACACATGATTCACCCTCCATTCCCTGCATGCCTATCCAAACACCGCTTATCGTATCTGCATGGTGGTGCAGTGGTAGAGTTGCTGCCTTACAGCGCCAGAGACCCGGGTTCAATCCTGTCTACAGGTGCTGTCTAAATCGAGTTTGTTTGTCTCCCCCACCCCACCCCCCATGATCTGCGTGGGTTTCCTCCAAGATCTTCGGATTCCTCCCACACTCCAAAGACATAGAGGTTTGTGGGTTAATTGGCTTGGTATTCATGTAACATTATCCCCCTCGTGTGTGTAGGTTAATGTTAGTGTGCGGGGATCTCCGGCTGGTGCGGACTCGGTGGTCCGAAGGACCGGTTTCGATGCCGTACCTCCAAACTAAACTAAACCACCCCCGGCAGCATGTTCCAGACAATCACCACCCTCTGGGTTTTTTTAAAAAGCTTGTCCCACATATCCCCTTTAATCTTTGCACCTCTCACCTCCAGTCATTGACATGTCCACCCTGGGAGACAGTCTACCCTATCTACGCCGCTCATAATCTTACATACTTCTATCAGGTCTCAGGTCTATCAGGCGTTCCATCAGTAAACGTTGGAGAGATACTGAAATCTTGAAAGACACAAAGTGCCGGAAGAACTCAGCGGGTCAGGCAGCATCTGTGGAGGGAATGGGTAGATGATGGGACAGTGGCAGCAGCGGTAGAGTTGCCGACCTTACAGCGCCAGAGACCCGGGTTTGATCTGACGTCCTTTTCTGTGCCATTTCTTTTAATGAAAGGAAGCATGCAGGTACAGCAGGCAGTGAAGAAAGCCAATGGAATGTTGGCTTTCATAACACGAGGAGTTGAGTATAGGAGCAAAGAGGTCCTTCTGCAGTTGTACAGGGCCCTAGTGAGACCGCACCTGGAGTACTGTGTGCAGTTTTGGTCTCCAAATTTGAGGAAGGATATTCTTGCTATTGAGGCGTGCAGCGTAGGTTTACTAGGTTAATTCCCAGAATGGCGGGACTGTCGTATGTTGAAAGACTGGAGCGACTAGGCTTGTATACACTGGAATTTAGAGGGATGAGAGGAGATCTTATCGAAACGTATAAGATTATTAAGGGGTTGGACACGTTAGAGGCAGGAAACATGTTCCCAATGTTGGGGGAGTCCAGAACAAGGGGCCACAGTTTAAGAATAAGGGGTAGGCCATTTAGAACTGAGATGAGCAAAAAAATTTCAGTCAGAGAGTTGTGAATCTGTGGAATTCTCTGCCTCAGAAGGCAGTGGAGGCCAATTCTCTGAATGCATTCAAGAGAGAGCTAGATAGAGCTCTTAAGGATAGCAGAGTCAGGTGGTATGGGGAGAAGGCAGGAACGGGGTACTGATTGAGAATGATCAGCCATGATCACATTGAATGTTGGTGCTGGCTCGAAGGGCCGAATGGCCTCCTCCTGCACCTATTGTCTATTGTCTATTGTGCTTCCCAATCGACCACAACCAACTTGTACCTCAAGCCTTCGCAGTTTTCATTGTCAATTTTATTTAAATTTCTATCATATTATGATCACTATTCCATAAACATCCCTTCATTAATGTATGTGCAATGAACCTTTTCTTGACCTGGAAAGAGTGGGTGTGGACAGGATGTTTCCACCGGTGGGAGTGTCTAGGACCAGAGGTCACAGCCTCAGAGTAAAAGGACATACATTCAGAGAGGAGGAGAAATTTCTTTAGCCCAAGGGTGGTGAATCTGTGGAATTGGGTATTTCTAAAGCGGAGATTTAAGGGCCTGTCCCACTTAGGCGATTTTTTAGGCTACTGTCAAAGTCGTAGCAGATCGCCAAAATTTTATTTTACCCTACGACAATGACCACGACAATGCCGAGTCAGGTCGAGAGTACACTGTCTTCGGAAACATCGCAAAATTCCCACACTTATCAATGCTTCTCCGGTGTCCTAATTTTCGTTAAATCACTGACAAGTCTATAATAACTTGGGAGTTTTGAAATATACCATCTTGCCCGGGTTACTTGAAAACCAAGCTTCACAGTAACAAGGCATAAACTGATTGACTTCCAGTTTACTAATAGCAGTATTAAGAAATTTAATTTTAAACGTGGTTAAATGGATTTTGTGCTGAGTGTGGACATTCTTTGAAAATGGACGGGAGATGCATATCTGATTTCTGGGTTGCATATCTGGGTTGGGAGCCTACTTTAAATGTAATCGCTGATGGCCATAAACATCGTGAAAATTCCCACGCTTACCTGACCGTCAAACTGTCGCCTCCATCTACCTGTCAAATGTCCTGACGGTGAATAAATTGGGTAAACGCAAGTATTTTATGGTATCTTCAAATGACTTTACTTAATTTAAAATTACGTGCTTCTAAATGCATCTTAGACAACCTAGTAAACCCGGGGACAGCGCGCGACAGCGCCCGCAATAAGCAACGATACCTGGCGACAAGCCAGCTGTCGGCGAGAAATTTCAATCCAGTTGATTTCTCAGCGACGCGCCGAGATCCACAACGATTCTTTGAAGACTCCTCACGATCATGCCCGCGACACCCCGGCGAACTGTCGGCGACAGTTTAGTCACCGGCAATCGCCTTAAAATCGCCTTAGTGAGACAGGCCCTTTATAGATTCTTGATATGTAAGGGTGTCAAATGTTATGGGGAGAAGGCAGGAGAATGGGGTTGAGAGGGAAAAATAGATCAGCCATGATAGAATGGTGGAGCAGTCTCATTGGGTTGAATGGCCTAATTCTGCTCCTGTGTCTCATAATCATAAGATTACTTAAAACCAGGTCACAAATTCCTGTTCCCTCATTATTTCCCTGACATACTATAGTCACGGAGACAAACAACAGCATAGTTTCCCAAATGTATGAATCTAAAAAACTATTCCTAATAGACTTAAAGATTTTGTTTTCCTCCACACTATTAGTGCCCATCACTGTCTCTATTTGCAGATCAGTTCTGCCAGCATGATTGAATTAGTCTCGTTAAACACATTTCTAAATTCCTGGTTTTAAGCTTTGCTGCCACTCAGTGTTTGGAGGTCTATAAAAAAGCCCAGAGCACAATAATCTAGATGTAGAAACAAGGAACTGCAGGTGCTGGTTATACAAAAGGACACAAAGTGCTGGAGTAACTCGGCGGGTCAGATAGCATCTCTAGAGAACATGAATAAGTGACAGGAAAGAACTGCAGACGCAGGTTTAAATCAAAGGTAGACCCCAAAATGCTGGAGTAACTCAGCGGGACAGGCAGCGTCTTTGGAGAGATGGAATGGGTGACGTTTCGGGCGAAGAAGGGTCCCGACCCAAAACGTCACCCATTCCTTCTCTCCAGAGATGCTGCCCGTCCCGCTGAGTTACTCCAGCATTTTGTGTCTACCTTTGAATAGGTGACACATCTTCAGCCTGATTGTGAGGGGAGGCGGGGGGGGGGGGGGGGGGGGGGGGGGGGTAGGACAAAGCGTGGCAGATAACAGGCGGACACAGGTGAGGGGAAGGTTTGATAGATAAGACAATAGACAATAGGTGCAGGAGGATGCCATTTGGCCCTTCGAGCC